>NW_016163040.1:0-21548 GCF_001687245.7 Rhagoletis zephyria | reverse complement strand
TATTTCGAAATTGAAGGACGCTAATTTACTCAAAATTGATACACCTCGGCTTACCATCTAGCGGAAGGTTTCGGAAGGGTGAAAAAACATATATTTAATACTTGCGCCGGGTATTTAATGTTCGGCTCCGCCCGAACTTAGACTTTCTTACTTGTTTATTTTAATGTTGCTCAATGAGTAAAAAGCGGAATTGGTTCTAACAAGAACTTTAAAATCTTTAGTGAAAAGCGGATTTAGTTCGAACAAGCGCTTTAAAAACTTTAGAGTGATCTACAGTAGGAAAAGGAGTCGCACTGACAATTTAGAAAACGTTTTCAATAGATTGTTAGTTTTATCAGATTCTGTGATTACTTGCACGCGCTTGTTGGTAGTGGTAATAAACTGGGGATCTTTCTTTGATGCTACTTAGTAGAACTTGAAGTTAATAATATTATTTTAACGGGGCTTGAATGGGATTTAGATATAGTGCTTATCATAACTATAAGGCACCACAATTGGCAAGTTTTTACTATTTTTTTCTACTTTTATTTAATTTTAACTATTTCTTTTTTATAAAAATATCGTTTTTTCCTTTAAAAAAAAAGAATAAATCTAAGTTTAAAATTTCGTAAAAATATTGTTGTTTTTAATTAGATATTTAAAAAAGAGTAAACTTACCTATTTTTAATAAAATTGGCTGGGGAAAGACTCTACAAAAAAATTGGCAACTAATGGGTTAAAATATGGTCATCAATGCGTTAAGTCAAAGTCGTAAATGGGTTAATTTATTCATTGCATAACAATAAAATCAAACTAACTAAACATAAGATATTGTAAAAAACTGGGACACCAATGGGTTAATGCATGATCAATAATAGGCTAAGACGTCAAAAATTTAATCTTAAAAAATTGTTCAAGCGAGTCTAATGGAAAGGAAATGATTTCAGAATTTTGAGCACTCACTTAACGAACCAAATGAATAAACATTATGTAGCCCCGGGGATCCACCCACGGTAAATATGCCGTCGGCGACGAACACGGCGTTAAAACAAGTATTAATGCATCATTATCGGTAGCCGCTAGATCTCTCTCAAAAAGCCACAATTTTCAAATAGTCCTCGATACTTTGCTTTAAACTGCAAGAAGCGAATCTCTAACAGGCAGCGGCCGGTAGATCAAGCTAAGAGGCCAAAGTCTTCCAACTTGAATCACCATCTAAAAACCTCTACGACCTTTGTGTGCTTCCAGTAATGCCTCCAGGGATCATCTGGTCATGGACAGGGAGCTTGCAGAGGAACACCGGACGACGGAAAACTAGAGGTTCGTGGTGATGAGTCTCTGCCAGCTAGACAATTAGATCCCTCGGAAAAATCTTGAACCTGCTGCTGCCATACGCATTGCTAGAGTACCAGAGTCGTACAAAAAAAAGCCATCTCCGCTCTTGCTGAGCTGTGGCCCGGCGCTGACTTAGCAGCAGAACATGGGAAAGAAATTCATTGCAAGCTATGAGCAGAAGATTTTGGAACTTATCCAGACTTCCAATGTAACGCTGACTGTTGCTACATTATTTTCATAGCTAATTTTTTACTACGTAATAAAATTGCAAAAATTGCCTTTTATTTTTCGCTTATTCTTTTGATTTCTAATCTTATTTAGTGCTTTTCTGTGAGCCCATGCTCATGAAAGAAGTGCTCAGTGGTCAGATTTATCTCGCGATTTTGCCCTTATCTACATATGTCTCAATGCAATAATTAAAGTACTTTTAAGTGATATTAACGTTTGTAAAAATTTGCTTGTTGTACGATATAACTTTCAATTAATAATAAAAATAAAAACAAAGGAAAATAACGGTTCAACATCAAACGAATTGATTTTATTTGCATTTAATTACTTAATTAACGTGAAAGCACTTCAAAGGCAGTGCACAAAAAAAACACACAAATAAAAAAGCCAATAAAAACCTAAAAGCCGTCATTCAACTCAGATAGACTTTCAAATATTTACATACATACATACGTAGATGCCTGCCAGTCGGACACATTACACTTTTTTTTTCCATTTCATTTTGTTGTTTGCATATTACAAAGCACAAAGGCTTCATGTTTGTTTGCAATCATACGCTCCGATTGTTGCTGCAAGTACGTTGAAAATCGAATTTTCATGACTATTTTAGTCTTATGAATAAAGAATTAAAAGGTATAGGTAAAATCGATAATTTTCTTGTAAATTGCTTTTGCGAAACTGGCTTTTAGTCTTAAAAGGAAACCTTCTGAGCCATAGACCTAAAGGTAACGCTCGCTCTGCAAAGCAAATATATTATTGCATTCTAGGTGGGATTTTTGTACATAAAATTACGAGACCGCCCCCTTTCTAATATCCTGGTTAGGTTCCTCTAGATAAGCCTTGTACGTGGACTATGCTTTGGTTGTTAGATAAGATTAGATTTAGAGGAGGGAGCAGGCCAGTATGATCTATTGTAACAAACCGCTATTCGATTACATGTATCCACGTTTGCTAAGAAACCTCGCGAGGTCCTTTGCTGAATGCCGTTTAGGTCTTGTGCTTCTAGGTATGGTGATCCTAACCGATAATTGAACCACTTTGCATAAAGGTTTAAAGGTTCGTTTCAGCCAATTTTCAATAGATAAATTTACCCACTTTTTTCTTTTTATTAAATATGGCAATACTTACCATATTTGTTTACCATGTGGCAATATTAAATGTAAAGGCAACCCATCTCATTTCACAGACACTTAAAACTTAACTTGCGCGGTATTTTTTTTTTTTTTTTGGATTTCCAAGCCGTTGAACCGAACCGAAACCACTTTGCCGAACCAGTCCAAAAGTGCACAAACGGTTCGAACCGCTGAACCGAACCAACAAAATTTTTCATCCGGTTCACGTCCCTGCGACCTCCACTGATTAGAGAGACTCCTACGTTTACAAGTGATTAATTACCCTACAGTTGTCAAAAAGAAAACCTGTAATAATTATTTCTTAATACCTTCCTTATTTGTCCAGTACTCTTGCGCTTCGTTCTTCTTCCAGATATAGTAGGCTCGGCTAACTTATTTCCATGGCAGACCAGTGATGGGCGAGAATATCTGTCACTTCATTGCCAATGTCTCCACTCCGTCCCGGTACCCATATAAGGTATACCTGGTTCCTGGAGACGATAAGTATTCAGATCCAAAGCAGTTCCACACCAACTTTGAGGTAACCTCGGGAGCTTTAAGAGCGAACAGCGCCGCTCTGCACTCTTGAGTGTACGTCGATGTGTTTCTTGGTTGGTCCACTTTCTTTTGACCTGAAAGACAAAGTTACGCTTTCCCATGCTGGTGAAAAGGAGCTGTCTGGTTTGTATGCCGTAAACTCCTACGCCGATTCTGTGGTCAGTCTTGGATCCGCCAGTATACTAGATGTGGCTGTTCTTCCGGGGTTAAGCTCGTTCATTGTCCTATTCGTGGAGGGCGTATGTGGAATATTCCATACCTTCACTCAGAGACAGAATTGTCCATTTTGACTGCCCTCTTTTAGTGAGTGTCAGTAGGAGACACGTACCTAAATCTGAAGAGTAGCTTTACTGAACCAATTACTATCCCTGATGAAGCCGAGGGGAAAAAGCGTGAACGCAATTGCCTCAGTCTCTTCGTCTGTGGACCTGGACATCGACACAAATAGTGGTCAATTGACTCTTCCTCATCCTCATCATGGCAGCCTCTGCAGAGAGGACTTGTTGGTATTCGCCGCCGTTTAAGCATTGGTGCTATAGCACAGTGTTCTGTGATGACGCCGGCAAGGACCCTTACTGCAGATCGATTGAGTTTCAGTATGTCCATCGTATTTTTCCTACTCAGCCGCGGCCACAATAATCTTGTGGTATCACAGTCTTCCCATTTGTTCCACAAGTCATTCGTCATGGCCACGGTGTACTCATTAATTTTCCTAACGTGATCACTAAACGGTGGTAGTACGGATATTTTTCTATTCATTCGATTCATTCCCTTCAATATTGCTATGTCCGGGAACCCAGCATAGAGTGACGTTGATACGGCTCAGTGACGCCAGCTTGGTTCGACATTTCCACGTAGCTAATGCGCTGCTTGTCACTGACCAAAATGTGGGAGTTTGTAAGATTTTATTTTTGATATTATCACCATTAATGTGTACCCATAATTTAAAATATTCCATGGTAGGATCTAACAGAAACCAGGCTTTGGATAGGTTGAATAAATTTTGGAACTTTTTTTATACGTTTTTATACCATTTCTGTCGGCCACTTCTAGGCTTGTCCTTTACTTAGCCACTTTTTTAATTCGAAAAACCGTAGTTATTCAAATGGAAGCAAAATGTCTCATTTGGGTGTACTGAAAAAAGTCGAAAGCCTTTGTCGAGTACCACTTTTCGGTGCACGCGATGGGACGATTTGCCAAATAGCCCTACCTTGTGAGGGAGGGATTTCGGAGGCGCTTTTTGCAGCTAATCTACCCGTATCCTTAAAAGCTGCTCAAGATCCAATAGCGAGCAACGGCGGTGAAACCCTTACTAACCGCAAAAAAATACCCTCAAGATAAGGCGGCGAAATATCTAGGCCATGATTTTAGCTAATTGATTTTTATAAACATGCTCATCCCTTTGGTTGGCAAAGGTCGCCTGAAGTCAGTTAGTAAGTCAGTTTCTTCACCACGATATGCTACCGTTAACCTCTGCCATCAATGGACCATTTGGCTTATGGACGAAAGGCGATATTTGCTTTTTTAAGGGAACAGCGATCCGCAACATCGAATTGAATTGGCCCCATTGGATTGGCCCTCAATGTCGCCAGAAATCCAAATAAAAATGCTCGGACAGCAGTAAATCGGAAACTACATGAAAACGAGATAAGATCCATAAAACAATTGAAATGACACCTCAGGGTAACATGGTGAAACTTTTCCTTCATATGCTTAGTTTACGTCATGAGTTTCCAAAGAATGTTTGTTGTCATTCATAACCGAAATATGATTTTCTTTTGCTATAATTATCACCCTCACGTGGTTTATTTTTGTATTGGCAAAATAAATTTCAATTGAAGAAATGCAGCCAAGCATCGTGCGAGATAAGGGCGAATGTTCGGTAAATCTTAAGGCCTCAGCAGCGAATTTATCTGCCAGAAGTGAATGAGACCTTACCTTAAGGAAGGGTGTCAGAGCGGACATTAGCAGCCTGCCAACGGAATGATTAAAAGGCGTTGATACCCAACCTGTCGAGCTAATGTTCCAAAGGCGGTTTCAGCATTCTATTACGTAATTACTTGAGCAATTGTGCAGCTGAATATAGATTCTTGTCAAGTGATTTTCGCTTATCATAGATTTGCAACTTCAGCTAATCCGAGTAAAACCATTGATTCTACCGGGTATTATTTATTCGTATTTAAATTTTTAAATTTCCATACATTTTATTCATGACGACGATGCTACTCACTGGAAAGCCCTTTAACGACACCCTGGAATGCTTAAGCCCCTGCAGGTATGCAACAACTTTATGTCATTCAAAATTGGCTGATAATCGCATAAATTTTCCAGTGAATCTAATACTTATGTACATACACCTTCATATTATTTATGACTGTTTGCACATCGTGGCGGCTCACTGGCAACTTCAGTAACCAACCAAACAAGTAGTCAAGCAAGCAGCGTATTTGTTGAGCACAACTAAGTTCTACTCCACTACTTGTGGTCGTATCCTTGTTATCCAAACAACAAATAATACATTTCAAGTACATTGCACAACACAAATTGACTTGCTTTGCGCTGGCTGAGCGCACACCTGCTGAATTTCATACTTGAAAAAGATAAAAGTTGTAATTTTTCCACTGGTAAAATCAACCACCGAAAGCGTTAAAGGATCTGCTAGTATGTACATAGGTATGTATGTAGGGTATTATGTGGAAAAAGGCAAAAAGTCTCGAAAAAATTTTGTTTTTTGGTTTATTTTCGGCTACAATATAAATTATACTTACAATTACATAAGTAGCGCGCAGATAAACGAAATCGCATTAAATTAGCTTTGAAGTTAAAGACACCATTTGTTAACTGCAACTGATTACGTGTGCTGGCGTTTTTGCGCGCCGCAACGAAAATAATGAAACACATAGAAAACATTTTGAGAGGAAAAAGGCCAAAATTTACGCTTGAAAAAGCATTTTTAACAAACGCCGGCGCATTCAACAACGAATTATGTACTCGCACATAACTACATACATACATATTGTACCACCACATAAATTGCCAATTTTCATGCGCCAAATGAGACGCTTTGCATTCGAAAGCTGTTGGTTGGTTGGTTGGTGTTGGCTGCCACACACCAAACAACAGCTTGCCGAGGCATTTGAAGTGCCGGCTGCAGTCGAAGCGTCGACGCTATTGCAAAAAGCGCCTGCGGGTTGTTTATGTCCAATGTAGCACGCCGCTTAGCTCGCTTTGGTTTAGCTCAGCTCAGCTCAGCCCGCCATGGCTTGGCTTGGTTTATTGTCGGTTCACATCGCTCGCCTGGTCCAAGGTGTTGGCTTAAATAAATCGCAGACATTTATTAGCTCGTTTGTGAAGGTAGCACCGTTTAGCTGTGTTTTCTCAAGTGTGAGCCTGTGCGTTTGATTGTCTATGTGTATGTATATGAGCATTGCCAGGTTGACGTTTTTAACGTCATTTGAACGTTTTATGCATTCTGTAGATGTTTGAACATTTTTTGTGTAAAAAACTACGTTTTTTAACTTCCCAGTAATTTTTCTCTGTTACTAAATCTTGTCAGTAGAACTGATTTTGAATTATTTTCTTAATAAATCTTTACAAGCTTTGTTTTTTTGCAGCAAAAGATATTTATACTTTGGACACAGATGACTTAAATATGATGCAAACCAAGTGTACGCGCATTTTTTTTTTATTCTTGGACTAAGGATCCCGTGTCTGGTTTTGTAAACACTTGAGGTTACGAGGCTTATTGCAATGTTTGCAATTGCACATTAAAAGCCAAATCAGGAAGAGCTGATCTAGTGCAACACGCACGCTCGCAAAGCACCAAAAAAGCTGTAGCAGCATAAAAATTCAGAAAAATGTAGGCGACTTTTTTGAGACTTCATTGAAAATGTAATGAACGCAAGAAAGGCTGAAATATTGCTGTGTTCCTTCTTAGCAGAACGCAGTTTAGCATTTTCGTCAACCGACCACCTAACCAAATGCCTACAAAAAGAAAAAAATTATTAAAAATCAGCGCGATTCTTAACCACCTTAAAACTTGCACATAACTGCCCTGAAATTTAATGGGCTATTAAACTGCATACTCAAAAAAAATTCTAAAACATCTGAATAAGGAGTTGAAAACCTAGCTGAAACTGCAGATGTTTTATAATTTTTGCACAAAGTTTGNTAACTGCCCTGAAATTTAATGGGCTATTAAACTGCATACTCAAAAAAAATCTAAAACATCTGAATAAGGAGTTGAAAACCTAGCTGAAACTGCAGATTTTTTATAATTTTTGCACAAAGTTTGAATATGGATTTATATTTTGTTTGTTATATAATGAGCTAGGCTTTTATGGAAAAACATTAAACATTAAATAAACAAAAGAGAAACAGCCAACATCGATCAAAACGTTGATGACTTAATCAGCTGATCACAAGTGTATGTATAAAATGATTTTTATATTAAAGATCTCAAACCAGTTTACAATGAATTTTAAATGTGCTCTGTATATATGCACCTTTGTATACAATAAAAGTTTAATAAGAACAATTCTTTGTACATACATTTTAAACGTTTTTTGGTAGGAAATTACGTATTTTCAGACCAAAAGGGACGTTTTCTCATGCCGAAGACCTGGCAACACTGTTGTATATGCCCATTAGTGCTTTTGCTGCCGCCACCACCAACAACGCTTTTGTTACCTCGTCCATTTGCTTTGCTTTGCTTGTCGGCTATTTGTTCAACACTTCTGGCGCACAAGCGCACACACATCAAAGTACTGTATGGGCTGTGGTGGGAGATGCTTACCTATGCCGTTTTCCAGTATGTATTTGTTAGCTTTAGTTTATGTACATATATATTTGTATGGATGTGTATGTGTGTTTAAAAGCTCGTATTTTACAAAATTTGTTCTGCTAGTTAAACGTTTAAGTGGCTCACTAACTAACGTAGCTGCCACTTAGTTAAATAGTGGTGCACGTTGAACGGAAATATATTTTGCTTTTACTTTAAATATTTCCAAATAGACACACCTGTGCAAGTGATTTACTTTTAGGGAGACTGTTTTTTTCATTACTTCACGTCACACTGGATACGAGGTAGATATTTGGACTTCACGATGGCCATTTGAAGACCTTTGAATATACTTTTAATGTATTGAAAAATAAATTGTCATAAGAAACTCGCACTCGTACTAAAATTGCATGGGCTATAAAACTGCACACGCAAAAGTTTTCCCAAATTCTTAAAAGAAAGTGTAAAATCTTGGTGAAAATTTTNCCTTTGTATACAATAAAAGTTTAATAAGAACAATTCTTTGTGCATACATTCTAAAAAGACGTTTTGTGGTAGGAAATTACGTTTTTTCAGACCAAACGGGACGTTTTCTCATGCCGAAGACCTGGCAACACTTGTGTATATGCCCATTAGTGCTTTTGCTGCCGCCACGCTTTTGTTACCTCGTCCATTTGCTTCGCTTTGCTTGTCGGCTATTTGTTCAACACTTCTGGCGCACAAGCGCACACACATCAAAGTACTGTATGGGCTGTGGTGGGAGATGCTTACCTATGCTGTTATACAGTATGTATTTGATAGCTTTAGTTTGTGTACATATATATTTGTATGGATGTGTATATGTGTTTAAATGCTCGTATTTTACAAAATTTGTTCTGCTGGTTAAACGTTTAAGTGGCTCACTAACTAACGTAGCTGCCACTTAGTTAAATAGTGTTGCACGTTGAACGGAAATATATTTTGCCTTTACTTTAAATATTTCCAAATAGACACACCTGTGCAAGTGATTTACTTTTAGGGAGACTGTTTTTTTTCATTACTTCTCGTCACACTGGATACGAGGGAGATATTTGGACTTCACGATGGCCATTTGAAGATCTTTGAATATACTTTTAATGCATTGAAAAAAATTTTTATGAATGCGTTAATAGCCACATAATTCAATAATTTAAAACAATTATGATGTTTTCTACAAGCAAAAACAGATTAGCGCGGAAAATTGTTACTCCTCTGAATCTTTGAAGTTTGTAGCTTTTGTATGTATATATACACATTTTTTGGTTTATTTAATGTCTAATATTTTTTATAAATGCCTAGCTAATAATACAACAAACACTATATAAATTTACAATTAAAACTTTTCCCAAAATTATAAAATTCCAATTTGTTCATTCTCTTCCATATAATAAAAATTTTCGAACATACTTTGGATGGAAGAAAATGAGTGACACCTTCAACAAAAAAAAAAAGTATTTTTGCCGAAAATCAGCGGTATTTTGTAGTCATAAGAAACTCGCACTCGTACTAAAATTGCATGGGCTATAAAACTGCACACGCAAAAGTTTTCCAAAAATTCTTAAAAGAAAGTGGAAAATTTGCTGAATTTTTATAATTTTTGCACAAAGTTTGAAATGTGGATTTATATGGTGTTTGTTATAGAATGAACTATGTATGTTTTTATAGGAAAATAATTAAAATTAAATAGTATGGAAATAAATAGTCAAAACTTGTTATATATTGCGGTCTTAAAATAATGAAATTGAGTGTTGGCTATTGAGTAAAACAGAAGAAAAAGCGAATAAAATTTCATTGAGCTTACTCGGTGTTTTCATGTGAAAATTCTTATTGATTTTATGTATAAGAATTTCTTTTCAAAATCATGGAGAAAATCTGCTTGTTTGCATTATTTAAAAGGAAACCCTTATTAATTGCATGAAATGGGTTCTGGAATTTATTGTAAATGCATTAATTAGAATCAAAAATTAAAAAGAATTAATTCATTAAATAGAATAGTGTCGATTAAGCGACCACAGACGGCGCAGACTTGTTTTTATTTTCTTTGTTTTAAGACCTCACCATAAAGTTAATTCATTAAAGTGGTCTTAAATTTTGGTTTGAATACTGATTGTTATTAGATACCGCTATTACCGTCCCATTATTAATTTGTACCTTCGAAGTATTTCGCAACTTCGAATGCAGATATGAATGTTAGTATTACTTAATATGATTATTATTGCGAATTTTTTAATACCTTCAAGCGGGTGAGTTAGGACTTCGTATCCGGTGCCATCGAGATAAGCTTTGAGCACTCCTGCGACATAGTCATTGTGGCTCATGTCTGGTTTCCCATACCGGCCTATTTTCCGCAATCGCTTGCTTAAATCTGATCAGTTGTTGTCTGTAGGGAGCCCCGTCGGTCATTTGACCGCTTTTCAGAAGCTTATGACACAGGATTCGCTTCTGGTCCCACCCAATCCAAAGCATTACCTTGCTGGCATGGATTTTTGGCATTGGGGTCGATGGTCCGGGCTCGCCATGGTTATCGTACGCCTTCTGGCGNATTTTTGCACAAAGTTTGAAATGTGGATTTATATGGTGTTTGTTATAGAACGAACTATGTATGTTTTTATAGGAAAATAATTAAAATTAAATAGTATGGAAATAAATAGTCAAAACTTGTTAATATGTGGCGGTCTTAAAATTATGCAATTGAGTGTTGGCTATTGGGTAAAACAAAAGAAAAACAAATGAAAATTCTTATTGATTTTATGTATAAGAATTTCTTTTAAAAATCATGGAGAAAATCTGCTTGTTTGCATTATTTAAAAGGAAACCCTTTTTAATTGCTCATGCAATGGGTTCATGAATTTATTGTAAATGCATTAATTAGAATCAAAAATTAAGAAGAATTAATTCATTAAATAGAATAGTGTCGATAAAGCGACCACAGTCGGCGCAGACTTGTTGTTTTTATTTTCTTTGCTTTAAGACCTCACCATAAAGTTAATTCATTAAAGTGGTCTTAAATTCTTGTTTAAATACTGGTTGTTATTAGATGCCGTTATTACCGTCCCATTATTAATTTGTACCTTCGAAGTATTTCGCAACTTCGAATGCAGATATGAATGTTAATATTACTTAATATGATTATTATTGCGAATTTTTTAATACCTTCAAGCGGGTGAGTTAGGACTTCCCATCCGGTGCCATCGAGATAAATTTTGAGCATTCCTGCGATATTGTCATTGTGACTCTGGTTTCCCATACCGGCCTATTTTCCGCAATCGCTTGCTTAAATCGCATCAGTTGTTGCCTGTACGGAGCCCCGTCGGTCATTTGACCGCTTTTCAGAAGCTTATGATACAGGATTCGCTTCTGGTCCCACCAAATCCAGAGCACTACCTTGCTGGCATGGATTTTTGGCATTGGGGTCGATGGTCCGGGCTCGCCGTGGTTAGCGTACGCTTTCTGGCANCCCAATCCAAAGCATTACCTTGCTGGCATGGATTTTTGGCATTGGGGTCGATGGTCCGGGCTCGCCATGGTTATCGTACGCCTTCTGGCGTTTTGGATTAGAGCAATGAATCCATTTTTCATCGCCGGTATCAATACAATGCAAGAACGACTTCGCTATGTACCGTTGAAGAAGCGTTTGGAAAATGGAGACACGCCGTTCGATATCACAGTTTTCGACTTTGTGGACCATACCCAATGGCTTTCAATCGCTGTGACATGTCTTGCCGTGTCTCGCCTATCATTTCCGCAATATTACTAAATTAATTTTATAAGTGCAAGTAAATGAGTGCACTTATCAGGTCAATGGGCATTTTAGATGATATTTCTTCCCTTTTTACTTTTTGAGTTTCAAAGTTTTGCCAATCTATTACTCAAAACATAAAGTAATTCCATACCTAATCGAGGTCAAAAACGCAAACATATTTTACTATTATTGTCTAGTATCTCGCNCTGTACGGAGCCCCGTCGGTCATTTGACCGCTTTTCAGAAGCTTATGATACAGGATTCGCTTCTGGTCCCACCAAATCCAGAGCACTACCTTGCTGGCATGGATTTTTGGCATTGGGGTCGATGGTCCGGGCTCGCCGTGGTTAGCGTACGCTTTCTGGCATTTTGGATTAGAGCAATGAATCCATTTTTCATCGCCGGTATCAATACAATGCAAAAACGACTTTATTTCTTCCCTTTTTACTTTTTGAATTTCAAAGTTTTGCCAATCTATTACTCAAAACATAAATTAATTCCATACCTAATCGAGGTCAAAAACGCAAACATATTTTACTATTATTGTCTAGTATCTCGTCGCTGCTATTAAATTATTAAATTTTTCATAACTCAAAGCTGAAAAAAAACACAAACTAATTTATGCGCCAGACAAGCTGTTCGCCTTTAAGTCCATTAACTGGTTATTGACATGGCATTTAAAGGCAATTGAAATCGCGATCACAACTTGCCAATTACACCTTTTCGAGAGTGTGCCTTTTACAAGCAATTTGCATTTAATGTCAAGTCACACTAACGCTGCAACATTTCACATGCGCGCACACTTCCATACAAAATTTCGCGTGTACAACATACACATGTATGTATGTACATACACTCCCTCTCACTTGATTAAGGCCAAATATTTTTCTTTTGTTTTTGTGTCAAATTTCTTTTCAGGGTCGTCGAAAAATTTTTTTTTGTTTGCCAATCATTCAATTATGTTCTAAGAAAAGTTATTGCAAAAAAATCCTCTTCTCTCGATGATAGTTGTAAAGTAAAACCTACTTTGCTTCAGCAAATACGAGAACAAGTGATAATTTTTGATTCACTTGATTAAGGCCGCAGAGGAAAATATTAAGATAAAAAGACGTTTTGGTTGCAAACTGTTATTTGTTTTATTTAATAATGTGTATGACCACCATTCTTTACAATTACTTCAAAAACTCGATTTGGAATAGAGTCATAAAGTGACTTAAGGTAGTTTAAAGAAATCGTGGACCAAGCTGCTTTAATCGCATGGACTAATGAATTTTTATCTTCAAATTGTCTTCCATTCTCATAAACTTTCCTGGAGAGCCATCCCCAAACATTTTCTACAATGTTGAGATCTGGCGAATAAGGTGGCCAGTCTAAAAGTTCTATTTTTTGTTCGCGGATCCAGCTTTTAATAATGTTTGCTGTATGAATTGATGCATTGTCGTGTTGATAAATCCATGGAATTGGACCAAATAAATCACGAAACAGCGGAAAAGCACCTTCCAGAATCGATTTGTAGGAAACTGACGTCATTTTAGCTGTTTCAAACACTAGATCGATAGTTCCATAATAGACCATGACTCCTCCTTCTCTGCTGTGATGTCTGGACAAAAACTGCTCCTCCTTTCTAAGATCCTGGAAATAGTAAGTGAAACCGTCAGGACCATCAAAATTGAATTTTTTTTCATCCGAAAATACCACTTTTTTCCATTCCGTTGTCCAAGACATTTTTAACCGACAGAACTGTAAACGTTTCTGACGACGCGTTAAGATAAGTGGCTTTTTTTTTGCATTTTTTTGTATTGCAGATGAACAGCACGTTTAATAATACGCCGTATAGTCGAAACACTGGCCATTACTTGTGTTTCCGCTTTAATTTTTGGCACAGATTTAGCGGAATTAGATGCCGCGGGGAGTATTCGACGCCTATCATTCGCGGTTGTGACTTCAAAAGTTCGTCCTTTAAAATGTTTTCCATAGTTATCAACATTNGAAGATAATTGTTGACAACTGTCTTACTCCTGCCGATTTTGTTTGCTATAGCCCGACTTGAATATCCTTCTTCCTTGTAAACATCAATTTTTGCCTTTTCAACGTTGTTGAGGGTCTTTTGCTTACCCATTATAGAAGATAACTTTTTTTAAAATATCACTTTTTACTATGACACTCGTTTGATTCAAAAATTTGAGTACTAATATACAGATAACAATTAAACAATGGGTGGCCTTAATCAAGTGAATCAAAAATTATCACTTGTTCTCGTACTTGCTGAGGCAAGGTAGGTTTTACTTTACAACTACCATCGATAGAAGAGGATTTTTTAGCAATAAATTTTCTTAAAACATAATTGAATGATTGGCAAAAAAAATGTTTTTTTCGACGACCCTGAAAAGAAGTTTGACACAAAAACAAAAGAAAAATATTTGGCCTTAATCAAGTGAGAGGGAGTGTATGTGTGTTGGTATTTGTGCGCAACAGTGTCTTGGGTCGCCTGATAAATTAAACATAATTTGCACAATTTTATGCCAGTCATGAAAATATCACATACTATGCACGCACGCAGACAATTCGATTTGATCGCATAAATACCAATTGATAGGTGCACGCCCACTTTTAACGCGCGATGTTTGTATGTAAGTATCTAAACACTTTATTAACCGCAGCAAATGTACATACATACGCATGTATGTATGTGGGTGTGTTTTAGAAGTAAATTGCTGTAAAACTGTGCTTTCAACAGGCCTGCGACGAAATCTCAATTCCAATCAAAATTGCCGGCAGTCAACAAATCGGTTACTTTTGCACTGTGTACTTGTGTGTACATATTGGTCGGTGTGTGTGTGGGTGCGTGGGGTGATTATGTTTAGGTTCAGCATTGCATTGCGCCTTAGCAGCAGCAACATGTAGCAACAGCCGCATTTTCAAATGTGATAAATATAAAATTTTATTGCTGCAGACAAAATGCCACTTAAATGTGTATAAGATTTGTGTTGTTGCGCGTGCACGGCAACAAAATTTTAATAAATGTTAAATAAGTTATCAACGCAACCTGTACTTACCTACACACATATTTACATATGTACATAAATACCTACTTACTTTACATACTGCGTATGTACATACATACATATATATGTACATATGTGCATATCACTTGTTCATAAATAATATCTAATATGCATATTTTTCCACAACTCGCAGGAGGCTGCAAGGCAATTTGCCAACACTGGCTGTTCATGCGGCTTCGAGTGGTGCCACAAGAGTGCGCTGTTTTTTTTTTTTTTTTGTTGCTCTTTGTAAGTAGGCAGCAGCGTTGCCAAGTTGGAGTACAATTTCGACATGCGCCGCAGATATACGACTAACCTTTGTAATATATGTATCTATTAGCAGTTCACTGCCTTCAAAAAAAGCTAAACATTTTATGTCGGTTTTGGTTTATTATGACTTTATTCCATATACTAAATCTCTGTAGGTTGTTTATGATTATGAAATTACATTCTGTTAAATGGCATTCCAAAGCAGTGAGGCGTTTATGAAATTTGGTTGCCATACAATTATCTTATCGATATAAACATTTTATAGATTTTTACTATTTTTTTAATTTTTTAACAGGCAAAAGAAAAATTTGCTAGGAGTTAACCGTTCTAAAAGTTTAATTTTTTTTTAACATGGAAAACTAACATTAATGAATTACCTTCACCAAAGCTAAATTGGACTAACGACTAGTTTTCACTATGTCGAATTCAATGCGCTGTGAAAATACATTGTCAAGCGGAACTTAAAAACGGTGTATTGATTGATTTAGAGCATCTGTGCAGCAAAATTGGATATCTTTCCTATTTTTTGGACAATAATATAATCGCTAAATGTATGGCTAAAGGAGTTTTTCGAGTTAAATATTTTGTTATTTTTTTTTTTAAATGTTGTCCAAGCTCTAACCAAAACCACATACACCCCGCTTCACTTGAATATGTACACATATTTTCTTCAAGATCCAAGCTGATATCTGGACTTGTGGGCATCAGTGAAGTTTCTTGTTTATCTCATTTTAAAAAAGGATTAATTAATTTGATCATTAAAAATAAAGAAAACTCACGTAAAATTATGCTTACAATTTTGATCCACTTGAATAGGCACAAGGATGCGTAGCCTTCTTATCTGTAGTAGGAATATTAATCCCGGGATTCCGAGATCCCGGACTTTTTAAGGTCTCGAAAATCCCGGGATTAATGGCAAGTAATGCCAAGATTTTCGGGATTTGTAATTTGCACTGATGGCAATAACAGAAACTCCTTTACTTGACTAGTGTTGGCTATATTTCTTTTTAACCGACTTCCAAAAAAGGAGGAGGTTATCAGTTCGTCGGAATATTTTTTTTTTTTTTGTTTTATGTATGTTACCGCATAACTTTACACCACATCAACCGATTTCAATAATTCCTTTTGCAATGGAAAGGTAGTGTCTCATACTAATTTGGTTTAGATCCGATCATTGGATCATGAAATATATAGATATATATATATTTTTTTAAGTCGATTTTTTTTTTGCTAAAAATTACTTGTTTTATTTAATAATTAATATTTTTTTATAAATGTGTAGCTATTATGGCTGTGCGATTAATTGATTACTCAAAATTTTAATTAATCATAAAGTAAATAACTCAATTATTCGATTAATTGGAAATTATGATTACTCAAAAGTTCAGTTACTCGAGTAATCAAGATTTTTGATTAACCAAAAACAAAAATATTTGAGTAATTTGCTTTATGATTAATCAACATTTCGAGTAAAATGAGTAATCAACATTTCAACTCTTTACATATGTATAAAGTAGTAAAGTTCCTTGATACTTCGAAAACAACGTTTCTGTTTTCAAAAATTAAAACGAAAAATTGTTTCATATACAGAATGTAATAAAGTAAATAAGCATTTTCCAAAGTAAACTCTTTTAACGAGCAAAATAATTTTTTTGAGTAATATTATTTCATGTAACTCGATTAATCATCGTTTTGAGTAATCAAAATCTTGATTACTCGAGTAATTGATTAACCGAATAATTGATTAACCAACTTGCTCGAGTAATCGAATAATCGCACAGCCCTAGTAGCTATACATATTATATATACATATATATATATCATACATATAACACCGCGCGATAGTAAACTTTATACACAAATATCATATATTGGCGAATCCATGGGCCAAATATAGTAAAATTGCGTTTTTAGTTTTTCACTCTGACGTCAGTAATTCAAAAATGACTTAAAAAATTCAGAGAAATGTACTTAGAGAAGAGGTATGGGTATAAAATTAATGAGGAAAGCCTGTAGAATTTAAACAGATTCAAGTTTCTGGTGCTGAAGGACTGGTAAATATTGAAAATGGCATTTTAAAATTGTATCCTTGAAATTTCGCAATATATGTTTTGTATTCGTCTATATGTTAAGGGCTTATATAAACTCGATGACAACCTCGAATTTCGTTCTTCTAACTTTGTCAGTTTAAAAATTACCTATTCGTCTTTGTGAATCCAAAAAATTTACATTTTTTTAAATTCTAAAGAAATTTCCTATTGCATTTGTTACACATATTTTTATTCTACATTACATTGAATTTATTTAATAATTTTTGGAATTAATCATATCTTTGAAATTACAAAGTCCTTCACTTTAAATAAAAAAGTAGGTTGCAAACCCATTTATTTATTTATTTATTTCATGGTAGGAGAGCTTCTCAAACAACAAAGAAGCAATTTTTTCAATTCAAGTTATTGAAAAGTTATGGACTAGGACTAATCCTGGGATCCCGGGATCGGAAAAATTCGAAAAATTAACATCCCTAGTGTGTAGAAAAATTATTGAAATTGCACTTAATACCTTTTTAAGAATTTAAAGGATAATTAGAACTAAACCAGAGCAAGAATGGGCGAAGCAGACGCACTTATAACTGAAAAAAATTAACTAAACTAAAAGAACTGCAAATGTTTTTTGACAACTGAAGCCGGCTCACAGCATCGCATGAAAAAAGCATGAAATGGAGCCAGAACACAAAAGCTAGGTGGAAATAACAAAAGTCCTTTTCGAGGTCAGCATCTTATCATCGAGATAGTGGAGCAAAATGAAAGAAAAACGTTGATGTTGATGACACCACAAGGGAACTACTGATTACTCTATACACTTGAGTTCAGTAAATGTCAAAAAAAGGGCATCAATTTTAATATACATCGTTAAAAATCATGACTGGAATTTTGTACAGCTCACATGCCTGCAATGACAACTACATATATGTAGAAAATTGTGGTTTTCTCTGGCGAAAAGTTTTATTTTGATGCTACAACGCATTTAATAATAATTGTCACGATTTTTGAAAGAATGAACGTTGTTTGTTTTTCCCTCCAGAAAAGAGTATGGTGGTCTGAACTGCGATTTCGTAGTCCAGGGCAGTTGAGAAAATATTTCAAGTTTCCAAAATTACGAATAATTCATGGAAAACAAGTATGAAAGATATTAACAAGTAATTTTTAGCAANACTTAAAAAAAATATATATATCTATATATTTCATGATCCAATGATCGGATCTAAACCAAATTAGTATGGGACCACCTCTGAGACACTACCTTTCTGCTGCAAAAAGAATTTTATGTATGTTATGCGGTAACATACATAAAAAAAAAAAAATATTCCGACGAACTGATAACCTCCTCCTTTTTTGGAAGTCGGTTAAAAACTGATATTTGTCGCAAATTTTCGCACCTTGTTCTTGAATATGCTAGCAAACTTACGCACCGAATCGCACTAAAGGAGCTGTAGAAACGAGGATAACGAAGCAAAGTCGACATTTTTTCAGAGTTGATCTTATTCACAGGACCTAAACTTAATTGGAATAGGATGTTTTGCAAAGTATGCGTTTCAGACAATCCATGCGATGATTGGCAGTTGTTTTTTCCGGCGATTAAAACGAGAGGTCCTTCATTTTTCAAAGCGTCTCTAGAATTGTCTTCTAGATAGGGGTTTTTTCCATACATTTATATAAATCCTTTATGTAGTACCCAATATTAAAAGTGTTATATGTACTTATTGTGAAATTGAAATTAATGGTATGCTCTTGTTGATTTACTCGAGACCTTTCCTTGTGTTAGATGATCTAACTTAGATCCACTGTGCCTATTTATGTACGCGAATCAAAATAATAAGCAAATTAAGGCCATGAGAGCAGAAGTGGTTTTTTTCGTACTTCCCTACTTAAAATAGTCTCAAGTGTGATACATTTTAAAATAAAAGTGGCTTATTCCTTAATTGGAAGGTACAAAGCTACATCGAGTACCATTAAATTAAGGAATAAGCGACCTCTTATTTTAAATTTATCACATTTCAAAAACTATTTGTAGAAGTTAAGAGCAAAAAAGAAATATTGTGGATTAGGCCATTTCGTGTAGTTTGATAAAAAAAAAAATTCCAGACATTTTGTTGCATACATTTTATTCTGGGTTTTTGGTTGACTATTTCTCGGGTTTGTTCTTATTCAGAACATAAATTTGAATAATTTTTTATTTCATGTTCTGATATCTGGCATGCGCGATTTCTTTTATCATAGTCATTAACCCTGATGATCGCCTTGTCAAAAGCGTGTAAATGAGCGAAAATTTACGAGTTTCAACATATCATCTGGCATGCGCATTGCATTTTTGTTTTATGACACAAGGTTGCAAGATCGCACATAAATATGAACATAAAAACATGAGCATAAAAATGTCACATACATATGTACGTATATACGTACGTTTGTATTTATGTGTTCACATACAATATATGTATGTACATATTTATATGAGTCCGTGCAGTTAACACCACAGTATCGCTTTGCAATTCGTGATCATTAGCGAATTTAATGCGCATTCCAAGCCAAGTATGAAACCAGTCAATTACTGCAACTAATAACAGTAAATTATTCGTNGGTTGCAAGATCGCACATAAATATGAACATAAAAACATGCGTATAAAAATCTCACATACATATGTACGTATATACATACGTTTGTATTTATGTGTTCACATACAATATATGTATGTATGTACATATTTATATGAGGCCGTGCAGTTAACACCACAGTATCGCTTTGCAATTCGTGATCATTAGCGAATTTAATGCGCATTCCAAGCCAAGTATGAAACCAGTCAATTACTGCAACTAATAACAGTAAATTATTCGCATAAATATTTGTGTGTCTTATCCGTAAAAATCTGATTGGTCGTTAATATTGTTGACCCCAAAGTAAGAGGCAACTGTAAATTTTCGTGCTGCTCTACTTTCACGAGCGAATTCCTTTTCCATTATAGTGAATAAGTACATACATATACTCGTATACATACATACATACTACGAGTATAATGAATGTGGGCTTACATACATACTATGTATGTATGCATCACATGTGCAGTTAACGACAAACAGCCATAATTTCGTTTACAGCTGCTGCATTTGAACTTGCCACAGATTCGTTTGCCCGCCGCTCGATTAGCCAATTTGTGGCGTTCGCAAAGATGTTGCATGTAGCAAATGTTCATATTAAATACCTACATNTATAAATATTTGTGTGTCTTATCCGTAAAAATCTGATTGGTCGTTAATATTGTTGACCCCAAAGTAAGAGGCAACAGTAAATTTTCGTGCTGCTCTACTTTCACGAGCGAATTCCTTTTCCATTATAGTGAATAAGTACATACATATACTCGTATACATACATACATACTACGAGTATAATGAATGTGGGCTTACATACATACTATGTATGTATGCATCACATGTGCAGTTAACGACAAACAGCCATAATTTCGTTTACAGCTGCTGCATTTGAACTTGCCACAGATTCGTTTGCCCGCCGCTCGATTAGCCAATTTGTGGCGTTCGCAAAGATGTTGCATGTAGCAAATGTTCATATTAAATACCTACATATGTATGTACATATGTATTTGATTTCCTGCTTTCTCTTGAAATTTTTCTTTGACCATACCGTTAAGTGGCACAAATGCACACACCCATATTCACGTAAACAAATGTATTGCTTTGCAACCAATTTGTGGCATATCACTAAACGAATATCGCATTTATGTTTACACAAATATTTGCTTTATTAATTCATCGCAATACGCTACCTCTGCTTTCATCCATATATTTTTCTTGCCTGCTGCGATGTTAAATCGCAATCATGATCTGCTCCCAAGTGATGTAGTGATTTTCTTATACATATTTGCTTTCTTATTTTATTTTGTTTAGTCGGGTTTGCTTTTTCGCGCAATTTATGTTTGTTTGCAGCTATAAAGTCATCAAGATTGCTAGGCATAGCTGTGCGCATGCGCAAAGCGATCAGCTAGCAGTTGGCAATTGCAAATGCGCTTTTACTTGTCTTTTTTATATACTTATTTGTTTTTTCTTTTTGTAAAATTGGATATTTTGCTGCTAGTATGGCTGCTGTCGTTGTGCTTAAACATAATTCAGTAATGCGGAAGTTTAAACTGCAGATCAATGATCTTGGCTGCATGACTGTCGGTTTTGGCGATCGATCGTTGTTTGCCTAGCTTTCTACTCTTTTCTTTACATTGCTAGGCTTTACTTCTGCTTTAATTCAGATGCTTTGGGTTCTGATATGTAAGTAGGTTATTGTCCAATGATCTTGCCATACATTTTATTTTTTTTTTATACTCTTTATACTCTCAGCTTGCTGTGCATCTTTTTCGTACTAGTTTTTTATGTGATTAGATCGGAAAACTTAATTATGATAACGATTAATATCCATTT
>NW_016163039.1:0-38822 GCF_001687245.7 Rhagoletis zephyria | reverse complement strand
TGATAGCCATTACTGGCAAATTCCTGACACCATAAGTGAACTAATTGAGCGGGCACTAGTACTATCTCTAAGTGGGCGAACCAGAATGGATTCGGGGTAAACCCCTCCAAGACAAACTGGTATTGTTTACAAGGACAGCAAAAGTACCCACTTTTTCTCTACCGAAATTAAGAGAAACTACTTTAAAACTCTCATCGGAGGCAAAATAGCTTGGAATTATTCTGAAATCCAAGTTGAATCGGAAAATGGATTTAGAGGAGAGAGCCAAGACATCTCTAGCAGCTTACTACGCATGCAAAAGGACCTTTGGAAAGAAATGAGACTATGATGTACGTCATCTATGGGATGAAAACCACAGTCATCAGACCAATTTCAACCCACGGATCCTTAGTATTGTGGAGGGAGGGATGGAGGGCCAGTGAGTAGCGCAACTCAGGAAGTGCTTAACATGATATTTCGTTTACAACCGCTGCACTACTAATTTTGGGCATGCAGAAATATTGAATGAAATAAAAAGTGGCCAGCTCAATGCAATTAAAGCCGACACAGAAGCCATTACTGATTACATTCCGCCTATTTGGGACTTCAACACGAATACACCCATTAAGTTCCCGAGCAGGCAAGAATTGGATGTAGGAGCGCCAGTAGCAGAGGGGGGATATGTATCTACGCTGACGGTTCAAAGACGGAACAAGGGAGACCGGAGCCGGTATCTACTCGAAGAACCGGCAGATCAACCAGTCGTTTCGTCCATCGAATAACTGCAGTGACTTACAAGCGGAGATCTAAGCTCTAGAGAGGGCTTGAGACAGCAGTGCCCATCACCGCCATATGCCTTACTTGCCTCAAGAGGTTTGTCAAGCTTTACAAAAGCTCTCTCTGCCTTTACTGTGCATGTGTATGTAAATATAATATACGTATTTATAAATTAACCCACACAACTCACATCGTCTCACATTTAATATTTTCAGTTTGGGAGAGCTTTACTTGAGAGAGCTATGTGGTATTTATCTAAGTCAGTAGCTATAAGAGAGAGCTTTTACTCTGTGCTTTTACGTCTGCGTCGTGACCGTGGTCTAATTTTGAGACGTTCCAAATTCTAAGATCTAAGTGTTTGGCATTTCATTATAAATACCACTACCGATACGGTTTTTTATTGCGAGCCTTTTTTTTGGCCTTTCAGCCTAACTTCGTTCCGTTAGTCTATAAGAGGATACATGCTATCTAATTTACTTATTCCATTTACATATACACCAGTCCTATCATTTAGTGGTAATCTACGTCAACGAAATTCAAGTACTCTGCATTAGAGTTCCCCCTCTATATGAAGAAAAAACCCGTTAAACATATTTCTGCAAATGTGATTATGTCTAAAAATCCTTGTTTTTATTATAGTGTTTATTTTTGCAACACTTAAATGATTAATTTCCTACAATTGGAAAATTGTTTAAGTTTAACACAACAAAAACAACAACAACAACAACGCCTTAGCTCCGTCACTGCCACATCTTTTCATATTCTAATTGCAATTTTGTGTAAAAAGGCGACGCAACACCGCGGCGGTGAAATGTGGGGAAAACTTAGTTTGTAGCCAAACAATAATTATACCGGTTCTATTAAGTGGACATGGTTATGGATATGGAGGTGCATGTTGGCGTACCCGCAGAGGACGGAGGCAAATGTAGAGGAAGGCAGGGCAGGACAGGACAGGCGTATAAAATGAAATGCTTTATGCTGCAGCAAAGCGAATGTTGATCAGCAACATGTTGCAGAGTCTCTATAGCCATCGGATTGCTCGACTGTATGTAATTTACTCGTAAGCGCACTGATTATATTGGCCATCGAACGATGTTGTTGTTGTTACATGTTGCACATTGCATGAATGTAAGTATGTGTTTAAACATGTATTTGCGGTGATCAGCACTAATTTTTGTAGTTNCAGTATCGTGGTTGTTGTTGTTGTTGTTGTATTATGATAAGTCGTTATTAAACGACGTCAACGATCGATAGCCAACTTGCATGTGCTTGAGAGTATTAGATTGCAAGAGCGAGTGACTGTGTGTGTGTGTGTGTCTGTTTGTGTGTGCCAGTATGTTTGCATTTATTGGCACAACAATAATTTAAGCTTTGCGCAGGAAGTAGAGCAACTTTTTAGTAGTTGGGGCACACTATACCACATACATATGTCCATATGAATGTGTGTGTATGTAATTAATTTTTTTTTTAGATACATATGTCAGCACAAATGTGCCCAGTTAGGCAGTATGTAAGTATGTATGGGAGAGTGTTTGTGTGCTGACATTAATAATCATAGCGCAACATAGCAATTACAATACATGAATAGCCGATTTATGGCCTGCATATACATATGTACATATGGCTTATATATACATAAATACATACATAAACATCTAATTGTAGATTTGTAGATGACTTGCATGAGAAATTGCATTGTTAAGGCAACAAAATATTAATTTGCCGTGCGAGAAAATATGGAACAAGGAAGCAGCAAATGATTGCTGCAAACTGGTAATGAATGCAAATTTTTTATGTGAAAACTTCGAAAGCGCATTTGAAATGCATACAGGCAAAAATGTTTTTCATCAAATTAAGAAGTGTCAATTTGAGTCAAAATCTAAACGATTTCAAACCGAAGTGTCAAAAAGTCTTCACAGCACGTCGTTTTAAGACTGACAGTTGAATTATCAACGAATGTGTGCATAAAATATATCCCCATTCGTAAGTCATACGGTTTTGAGCAATGTCACTTTGCACTGGAATCTAAACCAGCCTGAATTGGGAGTAATCCGAGTAAACTTAAACTCCACCAACCAACATCGATCCATCCGGCAATATTTTCACTGGACCTCTTTTTTAGAGGCTGCCACTTTCCCGTTCACCCCTTGAAGAGATGTGTGCAGAAAAGGATCTTCCAAAGATTGCCAAGTAGTGGTCATATAGCGGTTGGAAGGAGAAACCATTACATCCTAGCATTATGGCGTAGAAGACTACGATATATCGAATTTCGTAGGCAGAAAGCTTACCCAGCATACTACACTCGTCGGAATATCTTCAAGCCTAACTTGTGATGTATAGCGATCATAAGACCAATCCTAATATACGGCGCTCTGGTCTGGTGGCCCAAACTCGGCAAACAATATAATATCAGCAAACTAAGAAGCATACGAAAGGCAGCAAACGTAGGAGTAACAGATGCAGTAAGATCTTGCCCTGATCTCAACCTGATCCTCATCGATCTTCATCTGAAATAAATGGCTATGAAATCGGCGGTCAAAGTCAGAGACTCACGCCTCTGGATGACTAGACACTTTGGACATGGATCGACTATAACTGAAATGCAATTAAGTACATAGACAGGTTATATTGTAGGTAATCTAGACATCGGCTGTAAGATGCAGCTGGAGGAGAGACCGAGTAAAGCAACAATATATTCTGACACCAACGCCGTGCTATTAGCAAATGCATCACCGGTTACCAAATCCAAGTTAGTTAGGGAATGCAAAATGGTAGGTACTGCGCTCAGCGTTTCAGTCACCTATTGTCTCTCTTGTCTGCGTTCCCGGACATAGGGGCATAGAAGGCAATGAGAAGGCTGTTAAATTGCCGAAGGCTGGAGCTAGTCTCAACGAACCCGAAGCGATGTAACTGTGCTGCCCTCTGGGAATAATCCAAATAGATATTACTTTCAATTTTCCTGAACCATCTAGAAACAGGTGGTCAGATCCATACACTCGTAAGACATCGAGAAAACTATGGCCTGATTACAATAGGATGAGGACCTTAGCACGGGACGTTGGCGCCTAGGCAAACAAGCGACACAAATAATACTACCCCATAATATGGTCTATCGCAGCTGTCAGCTAGAAGATAGCGAAGAAAGTATCCATAATTTCGTTTTTGAATCTCCAGGACCATCGAATATTGGACTAACCGATCTATCAGGAGCTACCATAAGCAAACTTGGTGCATTAATTCGGGAATCAAATGGTTCGAGCAAGCAACCTAGGATGTTCCTGCCTAAGCTCACGCACAAATACTTGTCCTTTTCAGAGAGCATAGCACACTCCTGATGAACAAGATACCCTCCGTCTTTCCAGGTTTAAAAGCAAGCGCTTAGCTATCACGGACGGATAGAGGCAGGGTTGCTGGAGGTGTCTTCAGCCGGGATCTCTCCATCAAGACTGTGTTCTTCACTTCTGCTGCAGTGTCTTTCAAGCGGAAATATCTGCCAGCAAAGAAGCGGCAAACTGTCTGCTAACATTTCTGATGCCAGTTAGGAAGGTTTGCATATACATGGACAGCCAGGCGGCCATTAGGAGGCCCTGAACGCTATGATGGTGCGCTCGAAATCTGTATGGTTATGTCTGACCTCACTGCCAATCGCTTCGAAGTACTTCTTAATAAGACTTGTTTGAGTCACAGTGACATCTCGGGAAACTGTGTGGCTGATGACCTGGCAGCAGATATGAAGCAACTAGACGTCCTCCTGCGATACACTCTTGGACGGTTAGGTCTCGTATAAGCTCAGCGAGCGCTGGGCTAACGGTAGGACATGTGCAATTACAAGATCCTTCTGGCCTTGCGTGGACCACTCCTTACACTTACAAAGCCTCAGCACTCGCTATTGGTGGGAGTTCTGACAGGCCATTGTGGGATTGGTACTCACGCGGCAAGACTAGGAATTACAACTGATCCCTTTTGTTTCAGCTGTCAAGAGGAAGATGAGATGGAATCATCTCAGCAATGTCTTGTAGAACGCGCAGCTCTCGCTAGGCTAAAATAGAAATATTTTGGCTCGTAGTTCTTAACTAACCCCGAGCACTCAGGTATCGAAATTAGCCGCTTTGGAAATTTTGTAATCGGCTCGCTGCGATTCGCCGACTGAATCAATGGCCTACCTTCAGTTTTTCGTGGCACCACAAAGGATATTCTCTTAATTGACCAAGTTGTTCCTTGTCTGGAGCAACCACTCTAACCTAACCTAACCCAACCTAACCTTATCTAGTAGTCCAATTTGTGTCTAACTTTAAGTACCCCCAAATTAAAGATCATATACAGTGTCTAGAAACTTTTATCATGACATGAGTGCCTCGTNTAACCTAACCCAACCTAACCTTATCTAGTAGTCCAATTTGTGACTAACTTTAAGTACCCCCAAATTAAAGATCATATACAGTGTCTAGAAACTTTTATCATGACATGAGTGCCTCGTAATAAGCTTAGCAGCTCCTCTTCGACGACAAATATCCAGGTAAAGAGGTAGAGAAGCTCCTTTTTAGGATACCGCTACCCACCCTACGCAGTACAGAGGCACTGCCAACTGCACTACGACATCTCTTTCGTGGAGGATGCGGGAGATAAGCCAGAGGTAGTCAAATGAACTTATTAGGCTTAGAACGCCATAATTCTTTGCTAAAGGAGAATACTCTCTCCATACACTGATCGAGGTGTAGGTGGTGGTTAGACTCTAAATGAANTATCTCTTTCGTGGAGGATGCGGGAGATAAGCCAGAGGTAGTCAAATGAACTTATTAGGCTAAGAACGCCATAATTCTATGCTAAAGGAGAAGATTCTCTCCATACACTGATCGAGGTGTAGGTGGTGGTTAGACTCTAAATGAAGTCTGTTGAGAAAGTTGCATTCACCGGATTAGTCAAGTTGTCTTAATTATCCTCAACAGATTTAAAATTTCACAAACAAGTCAAGTTCTGGTCAACTCAGTCCTTTTGCAGGTCAAACCTGACCAAATATAAAATGGCAGTGCTTTAGAAAAAAAGATTGTTGAACCTCGTAAAATCCCAGTGCAAAATCTATAAAATTTTACGCACGAATTTTTAAGGTCACTAGTTACACATCTGACATAAGAACATTCGCCACGGAGTGCAATTCCCATTAAACTGCCAAATGTCCTTTTTATCCTTTATAGAATGCAATATAGTTTGACTGTTACAATACTGCACATACATACGAGTGCTCACACTTATTTACATATACATACATATGTACATACTTGTGTAAGTATAAATTCATTCATTAAAAGCACACGAGATTAACGCATGCAAAGCGAAAGGATATTACGAATGTGGGAACAGTTAATAGCGTTGTACACTCACGCAGCACAGAAAAGGAAAGAGCCGCGCGCACGCTCGCTGGCCAAGTGTGGGCGGACGAAAGAATGTAGGAAGCTCGCGTGTTACACATGAGCACGCAGCGATCACAACAAAGCCAGCCACATCAATAACAACAACAGTAATTAGATGAATGCAGAAAAGTAATAACAATATTAAAAACAACAAAAACAAAAACAAATAATAAGCACACACGCCATGCAACCCTTAAAGTACTGGGTGGGAGGGGAGGGAGCTGAAGTTCAACCCTTTCACATTTGCCGACGACAGCGGCTTTTGATCCCCACACCCAAAGCAATAAATGACGCTTACCCCCTCCCCTACGCTCAACTTATGTATATGTGTGCATTTGGGGCGCTTGCTTCTCGCAAACACCACATACATAATGAGCTCGCATATTCGCATTAAGCGCGCGTATTTGCATTTAATTTAAAATTCTAAATTTAAAATGTGCACCCCACCAAGCAACCACTCGCTCTGCCATCATAGACGCGCTCTTCCTTCTCCTAACCATTCAGCTCCACGTCGCCAGTTTGTAAGTACTCTTGGCATTTTCATATTTTATGATTCATTACATGCCAAAGTACTTAGGTACAACATTATGTCGGTGTGTGGATCGGGAGCAGCTTGGTTGCATGCAACATATTTAGACAGCAGGAAGCGCGCCATGCCAAAGACTTTTTAGCCGCCGTGGCTGGCAGGATAATGACGTCGAGCGTCAAGCGCGCAGCATAATTTTGTTAAATTAGCGCACAACAATAAAAAAAACAAAAACAACATCGACAACTGGCTACTACTAGAACAAAGGAAATCGAGTAATAATAATAACAACAACAAAAAAACAAGAAGTCTGCCGCCATAAACGTTTGCAAAAACTCCCCAATTGAACACGCACGGGATGTGAAGGCGCATTTGCAACAACAACAACAGCAACAACACAAGCAACAATAATAAAAACAAAGTCAGTAAGACCAAAAGAAAGTAAAACAAAAGTATTACTTATTAACAGCACAGTGGAAGGCACGCAAAATTTTTATTGACAAAAAATCAAAGTAAGAAAGAAGAGCAATGAAAATTATCAAGCAAATGCATACACGTTTGTACACTAGGGTGATCGCAACTATAATTTATAGGTCCGCCAAAACCGCCAAAACCCCGAAAAATGCAATGGGGCGACAAATAAAAACTCCTTAGTATTAAAAAATTGTTAAATAAACAATGGGGTATTATTATTGAAAGTCTCCTGAAGGGAACCAGAGTTTTCCGATCGAAAAATATTGATTTTTAAGAATTCTGTACCACTTCTACGAAAAATTTTATTTTTCCCATATAAAAAAGACGGAAAACTTTGAGCGCTTTGAGCGACCTCTAAATATTTTTTGATTTCAAAATAAAAAAATGGAGGTATACTTTTTTCGATATAGAACAATCGTAGGGGGTAAGAACATTACAATTCCGACTTTACTGTTTTTGGACCACCCTATTGTACACTCAACATTTGTTCTTTGTTGCATTTCGGGTTGATTATTCATATTTTTTTTATTAGCTCCGCCATTCGAACTAATTAATGAAATTTTTTTCTAACACCACCCTTCATAGCCAGCTCATTTTTGCATGATTTTGCAATTAATTTCCTCAAAGGCTTCATACACACACACACACACACACACACACTCACACTGTCTGTAAAATTGCATGCCAAGCTATGTTTTGAGCGTTAAGGACATCGTTCGGCTTTGGAATTGTTCAAAGGGGTTATCAAATTAAAATTTGCTGGTAGGAATGAAGCGCAGCTTTAAGGGAGAGTACCTGGGCATGTCTATAATTACATACCTATGTATATATGTGTGTGTGTATACGAGTATGTAGTGTACTGCATGAGTTTTTGCTCATTATGCACATTTTTTTGTTCACATAATTAGAGATGGTTTGAGTTAATCGATTTTAGCTGCCACGGAACTGAGGGTTTAATGAGTTATTCAGCGCGAATTCATCGAGAATACAACTGCCACATTTGCAATATTTCTATTATACGCATTCGTGGTGGTAAATTGGGAAGTCTTTCGGTTGTTCGAAAAACTAAAATATATATTTTGTGTAGCTCAAAATATATGTATGTAAGTACTTAGTACCAGCAAATGTTTAGGTACACGACTGTGAGACACCTATTCTCAGTAATCAGCCTTAAAATCAACCGACATTTTTCGTATTGTACCGTGAAATTATTCAGGTAGACTGGTAGAATAGTCGACTGAGGTAAATCCGGCTGGCCTCCACAAAAACCCATTAAAGCCGTTGAGAATCTGCTTCTCAAAGAGAAACTCATATCCCGGGAAATTAATGCCAGCAGAGACAGTATGTGGAGCATCATAAGGCCGAGGTCACACAAAATATACACAAAATCATGTTCCGAACTTAGTTTTTAACGTATGAGGGACCTCAATCGTTTAGAGAATAAATCAATATTTTGATAAATATGTCCGTGTAGTTAAAAAGCTCATAGAGTTCATCATTCCGTCTTCTTCTGCATCCATCGCCCAAGCGAACTCGTTCGTAGATCTTGCGTAGAATAGTTCTCTCGAAAGCAACTAAAACCTTCTCATATGGGATGAGATGATGGGAGACTTGTATAGCTTGATATTTATTCATCGAGAGAGGATTCGCTTTTCGGTTGCCTACCGTGCCCAAAATAACACCTATTCTCTGGATTTTCAAGCTGACGTTGTTGATAGAGTTTATGCAGACAAAGTGCTTCACTACTTCAAAGTTATTACTCCAAAGGAAGTTATTTGGCTTGCTCTCGTTCACTGCTAGACTAATCTCTTTAGTTTTTTTTTCTAATCTAGAAAATGTTGCGCTTACGTCACTAAGTATCAGACCGGCGATATCGATATCATCTGCATACGCCAGCAGCATTCTTTTGCTATACATATATGGTTTCACTGCGATTCATATTGGCAGCTTTTATTACCAGCATCAGATTGAAACATTTGCTTAGTCTAAAACCTTGTTTGGTCTCAAACATCGCAGAGGGGTCCTTCCAAATTTTAACGGAGCTGAAGGTTGTGCTCAAGTGTACTCTACATAGCCGTACTAGCTCAAGTCACATTACATAACAGCATGTACTAGTTTTCCAGGTATTCGAAATTTAGGCATGGCGTCGTACATGCAATTTCCCTTCAAGCTATCAAAAGCGGGTAAAAAATCTACAAAAATATGCTGTGTGCGGATTTGCATCTCTAGTGTCTTCGCCGGGATTTGATGTGCTGCGAAAATCTGGCCAATAGTGGATTAACCAGGTCTGAAGCCACACTGCAATAAGTTGGTTCGTGAAGGGCTTCAGTGTTTCACACAGTAGAGTCGACTGGATTTTGTAAGCCGCCGGTTTCGAACAGCTCTCAGCCGGTATATTGTCGGCTTCGGGCCCATGTTGTTTTTAAGCCGCCTTATTGCTGTTCTCAACTCGTCTTCGTCGAGTAGATGAACGTGACCTTCATCCCTATACATTGGTTCGGGTTCTTCTTCATCAAACGAGACACCTACGTCGCCATGCAAAAGCATTAAGAAGTGTTCCCTCCATATCTCAAATGAACTCTGGACATCTGTTGCCAAATTTCCATCTTCGTCTATGCAGAAGCTATTACACCGGTCTTAAAACCATTTAATTGCTACCCAGGATTTACTAAAATTCCTAAAGGATGCGAAAATTGCTAAGACCTTTTTTTTTTTTTTTAAGAATAACGTTTTTGTCATGGTTGAGCATGGTAATGTTTGAAAACACTGAACTGAGCCAGATTTCTTGTCACCTTTTTTTCATATAATTATTTTATTGAGACTGCACCTAGAAAGCATTAATAACTACATACATTCCACATAGACATATATATATATGGACATAACTACAAATTAGTTGCAAAAACCTTCGTTCAGTTACGCGTGGCTTGCATGACATTGAAAAAATGCTTAAAAGGTAATTAAACTAATTTAAAAAGTAGTACTGATATCACATTCCTCCTCACCCCTCAAACAATGCGTGTATGCAACAGCGGCAATTATTTTTATTCCCTCATACAAACAAATGTGTGAGCATTACAGCTCAAAAATTTCAATCAAATTCAAAGCAAAAAAAAAATAAACAAAAAACGGTTCAAATTAAACTTGTTTCTGTGGCGTGTGTTTAGAAAAATGACTATCAAGCCGAATTTTATAAAAAAAAAAATTTTTTAAATATAGAAGCACCCTTCCGCTGTTTCCCTGATAAGCAGAGGTACAACTCTAAGCAACAACAACTCTTGTCTAAAAAGAGAGTTGCTTAGCAGTTATGGCAGGAGGACCTTTTCTTTGGAAGAGAAAATCAAGTCAAAACATGAGAAACGTGGCCTACACCTCTACGCTTTATTCGCGGCACACAACAAACATAAAATACATATTTATTGACAGCATTTATTGGAAAGAGCTCAAAAACTTCATTTGCATTAAAATGAGTGCAACGAATACGCATTAACAGTGCATTTAAAAAGTATTAAACGGATAATTGGCGCGATCAATCAAAACCAAGCCCAACAAATTTTAATTTACCGCCAAAGTCGATGCGCACTTGAGCTTTAAAATAAATTTCAATGCAAGATTTGACATTTACATGAATGTATAGGCAATTTACAACTTAAGATTTAATATAAATATGTATGTCTAATATAACTGAAATTAAATAAATAGCCTACAAAAAAAAAAAACAAATAAACAAACGAACGCAATCACGCACTCATAGCTACAATAAATATTTAATTAGTGACAACTACTCAGCACTGAAATATTAGCGACCGCACAGTGGTGCGCGACTAAGATAAACCAGTTGTAAGGCAACGTTGCCGAATTTCGCGATTAATTTTGTCTGCATACATGCAATTGAACGCGCTTGCGTGTGTGACAAACCGTTTATGGCAGATATTTTTCTTTTATAGTCAAGAGTTTGCTATACCTATGTACATAGCTCCTTTGTCTTTGTGATTTTTGTAAATTTAACTTCACTAATAGCGCACATTCTGCTCATTAGCGTTGAAAAGTTACAGTTATTCACTTGTCATCGTATTGATTTATTTTCAATCGTTTTTACCTTCTTATGTGCTCGGCTGCTTTTCATAAAAATATTTTTATCGAAGTAATTGAATTCTTTGCACATAAATTTGCATAAAATTCAAATCATTCATGTCAATTGGCTGGCTTCACACACAACCGCATGTCGCCCCTCTTTCACCCACTCACCCACTCACCCCCTCATCAACGAACAGCTGTCGCACGAACATGGAAATGAACGAGAGGCCAACAACGCTCGCGCTTGTATCCGTACATAATTCAGAGCTATCAATTTCTTTTAATTGAGAACTAAAAGTGCATGAAAACAACAAAAAAGCAGAAGAAGAAAAAACACACAGAGTAGCAAAAAACAATCTACTGTCTCAATTTTAATTTCAATTTATTAAATTTGCACGCGAGCGACACAATGTTGGCCACAGAACAATACCAAAAAGAACAAAGAGTCCGGCCGGCAGGCAGGCAGGCAGCAGGGAAGGCTAGCAATACGGACACAGAGCAGCTGCGCATGCGTCACTGGCAGTGGTATGTATATTACCATCAGTGGCGGGTGAGGTGTGGGGCGTGCGGTATGCGGTGTGCTGCACAATCGTCATTCGGCTGGTTAGTAGTCTTGCTGCTGTGACTCGCTCGTTGTTCGTGTTGCAAATCAGATTTTCTGCTACTTTTCTGCGGTGCTTTCCGCACTTAACGCCACAGATTTCACACATACATACATACATATGTGTTGCATGGTCTATGTAGCAGCATTTTATTGCTTATTTAGCAGCGATTCTTTGGCTTTTTGCACCTCCATTTCCCTCTCCTGCGTTCGCTTGTTCGTTTCTGTTAATTTTAATTTTTAGCTTTTTCCATTTTTCGCATTTTCTTCCTTTACTGTCATTTACATGCACATCGAAGACACTGGCAAACGCTGCATTTAATTCATTTTTATTATGCCGCAAACGTGCAACACAATTAATAAAATTCTCTACTTTATTGCTGTTCCAAACGCAATGGCCAGGCTCTTGCCTCATCTGGGAATATGTCGATATGAACATACCGCTGCAGCCGCATGAAAAGGCGTGAAATTTAACTGTGAAGCATATACATATTTGCAACCGCTTATGGCAAGCGCAGCAGTGCAACATGCGAGGCTGAAGGAGGAGTAGTGATCGAGACTGTGCCGGCCATGTTGACGCTGCGATCGTCTCAGCCGATCGTCAGTTGGCCGGACGATCAATGGACAACTTTTCAATAATAATTGCCATTTGTGGAATGTGGCACAAAGCACAAAGCACACTCACAAGTGCTCATAATCATTATTGCATAAATTATGAGTTGTTAGCGTTCAGCGATCGAGCGTTCGAGCATAAATGAGTATACATATGTGTTTGCCAGGGTATGTGTAAGTAGTTATCATGATCACCCGTGCGCGCGGCTTGACGTTGGTTTAAGTGACTGCTGGATTCAAAAACTTTGTGTCTCCCTTTTTCGGTCTGCTTTTGCCTACCCCTGGCTGATAAGCATTTGTAATGTTTTGCTGGCGTTTAATTGCTATATTTCCCGAAGAATTTAATGAGCTTCATCAACACGCACCAAAGTAATAGAACTATGCGACTACCCTGCAGAAAATCAGACGGGCACGAAATTAACTAAAGATCCTCGTGTTTGGTGGCGGGCAAATGCTCAAAAGACTTCATTGTATGAGCACTTTGTGAGTTTAGTTGATCTTGTAAGAGAGCAGGCTTAGATCGTTACTCGAACTAGGCCACAAGGCCTTCAGGCCTCATTCCATCTTTAGGTGAAATTTGCTTGCAAATCAAATAATCTCAGGGAACCAAGTGTCCTGCTCATTTTAAGGGGCTGTTGTGAATGTTTTGGAATCTATGGATCTGGCACAGAAATATTTGTTTGCGGTATTCATGGCGGTATTCTTAGCAAACAGAATTGTCTTTGAAAAAAACTCCCTTACAAGACTCACCATAATCACAATCCTTAACTACTTCTCAACAACTAGTTCGCAGTTAAGGACCAAGTGTGTAGTTTGGCACTACTTTCCTCAGCCAAACAATCTTTATGTAATTTCCGACAGTGCACACTACTGTAATATGCGCTGCATTAGAATCCATGTGAAAGTGCTAAAATGAAATACAGCTATGAATGCAAATGCATACATGTATGTAAATAAGTTACTGGCGCGAAAATCCATTTGGCTGATTATGCAGAGACTCAAGCGATCGACGCGATACGCGTACATTTGCATACTAATAATAATTATAATCCACTTTTATGGGTGAGAGAAAATTGCTATTGTCATTTAACTTAATATTTAAGAAGAATTTTGAAATGATCGCAAGATATTTTCATGAGTTCATTGATACTTGGTTTCTCGATGGCTTAACTATGTATGCACTGGAGTTATTGGCACAGCAGATTTTAAGTCGCGACATTCAAAATATGTAGCATCACTCAGTTCCTCGTTAGTTTCAACTTTTTTTTATGGTTAACAATATCTTTGACAATGTATTTATTGGTGCTCTGTGGATTATCGATAGGCTCGAGATATTATTCGATTAAAATATTTCGTTAGATTTATCGATATTTTTCCAATATAGCTATAAACACCTGCTTTTATCGTTTTAATTATCGAACTTTTATTGCATTATCGTTATCGATAACAATCATATTTTTGTCATTTTTATCGATATTTTTCCCAATATATTTAGTTTTCTACTTCTATTCTGTTTGTGTTATCGTTATCGAACTGTATTTGTTTTGTCGATGTATTTTGTATCAAGAATGCCTTCCTTTTTGTCACATTTATCGATATCCTCACCAATAAATGTGGCTATCTACATCTGTTTGCATTGTTATTATTAAAGAACTTTTTCGTTATATCGATTTATGTATTTATCGATAGGACCATTACCTAAATTTCGTCACATTTACCGATATCGAATTATAGTTTTGTTATCGATATATTTATCGTTAGGAATATTAACCCATCTTAGCCGCATTTATCGATATCTTCCCAACGTAGCTGTGTACATAAGTTCGCATAGTTATCGTTATCGATATATTTATGGATAAGAATATTATTTTCGTCACATTTATCGAAGTCGTTAACACTATATATAGCTATCTAACAAAATCTGTTTTTATCGGTATCAATATCTAACGCCTTTCGTAGTAGCGATATATGTATTTATCGATTGGAATATTATTTTCATCCCAGTTATCGATATCTTTTCCAGTATTGCTATCTACATCTGTACTATCGATATTTTTACCGTTACCAGTATTATCCGCTATCGGCATCGTTAACAGGACCAATTGAGAAAGAAACACTAATTCAATGGCTAAGTAATACCGTAACTCAAGGCCACAAGAAGCAATGTGACTAATTAAATCTGATCCGCGTAGACGAATTCACAAACAAATTTGCTGGACAGATTCAAACAGAAAACTTCATAAAATTTAGATTGCAGAGTCGTAAAGAAGCATATGAATTAATATATTTATGTATGTTCGTCCATAAATGATTAATGATAATAAAACAAAATGGCTGCATGCGCAATTAAACTCTAATTGGCTGCACACGCAGAGCATTTCAAGTGCGCAATTAAGATAAATGTTTATGTGGATGTATGTATAAAATTAAAAAAAATTTGATTTGCATAAGTATTGGTGCGTTTCATTTTGCATCCCCTCCACTGCCTGTTGCTATTGCAGCTGCTGCTGCTGCCATTACCAGTTGACGCCACTGTTATTATTATTATGATCATAATTGTCAATAATTAAATCTGTCAAACTTAAATGGCAGTCAATTGAGGTGACACGAAACTAGAAAAACAACAAACGTAAGTAATATCCAAGCATTAATATACATAACGTAATAAGTAAACGAAAACAACAACACTAATGCAACGTTGTCGCTTACAACCCCACTCTGCACTGCTCTGCACCGCATACGCACTCACCACCTTATAGTCAGCCGCCTCAGCAAACGCACACCCAGCCGTTGCCATCGATCGCATATTTGCTTATCGCACAGCAAATTAATTGTGCGCATGCGCAAGCACACGCACATACTAAGTGAGCGCAAATTATGCTGCATGTTTTATATTTCTTTGTTTTTTATTGCTCTTGTGAATTAAAATTAATAATTTTGTAGCGTCTTTGATTGAGTATGCGCGCTGGCTGAGTGGCTAAGCGGCGACGCACGACTTTGCCTTGCGTCTCAATTTTTTTTTTTGTTTATTTATTTATATTTTGATTTTTTTGTGTACTCGATTGTTGCTTGGCATCATTTTGGTGGCGTCAATGCGCTAACTGCCGATGGCAATTATTGTGCAAACAACAATAACAACAACAAAATAACACATTAATAAAAATATATTTATGTTTAACAAAATGGCGCAACAACAACAACAACAACAGCTTCAGAGAGTAAATTAGGTGCATATGTACTTCCCTACATACATATGTATCTACATACCCAACAAACACTGGGACAAATTTTTCTAACGTTTGAGAAAATCTTATTTCTCAATTTTATTTACCTACAGCATATTTTCTCAAGCATTTTTTATCGGGTTGAGAAACAGTTGAGGAATCATTTTTTAGCACTTCGTTCCGTCAAGAAAGAAATAGGTTGCTTGCTGCATTGATAGGGGCTATTACTTTGCCTCTTTAAAATGAAGTAAAATTTTTATGTTAAAAATAATTTTTTGTTTGTTTATTTATTTATGCTATGTTATTAAATAAGTCTTTTAATTTGAGAACGCTATCAACGGTTATTTGAGATGCATTTGATAACTAACGTTTGAGATTTAACAAAAAGGTTTATTAGGTATGTAGTACATACTTATCTACATTAGAGTGGTCCAATTTTTGTATGGGGGGAAAAATCATCCTAGAAAGCGAGGCACCCCCTTAGGTTTTTCCTTTTGATATTTGTAATATCTATACCCACTTTCAGTTTTCTACTGCAACCAATACAGGGTGCTCAGTGACCTTGAATACTTGTGATACTGGATCGCTGTGAAACTGGCAAAAATATTGGTGCTTTTTATAAAAAGCTACTATTGCCATGACAACTGAAGCTTGTGAGATTTTAACAGATAATTTAAATTTGAAATGTTCTAAGGTTACTTAACCAATTATTTGATTAATATATATGTATACACAACACGTTTAGAGTAAAATATGAGCATCATGAGCACGCCCTAAATGGATACTTAAAAACGTAAGGTTTGGTACCAGCACCTCTTTCGGCAAGACGACAAATTTTTGAAGGTGCTCCAAACTCTATCTGGGGAAAAAAAATTTCCGACCACTCTAATGTACTTACATACATATATGTACATATTTATGTATGTCTGGATGTGGTGGTAAATTAATGTGCGTTCATTAGTTGGCAAGTCAAGAAATCTGTTTTTTTTTTATGAAACCAAGGGCGGTAACTGTCTATGTATTGGCAAAAATAATTTACTTTAGAAAGTACGTATTATATGAAAAGGGTTGCCAATGGAGCTTATTCATTTATTGAACAGATTTCGCTCTTATGTTAGTCCTTCCTTGCCTATCCCAAAAAAAAATTTAAAACGTAAAAAACTTTATCATTTTCATTCTAAATTTAAAACTTAAGCATCTATGTTTGTATGTAGGTATGTAAATATCTTCCGAGGAGTTAGCTAAATATTCCTCAAATAAATATATGTATTTAAATACAATTCCTATTGGTATATACTTTTGACGCCATTAAATAATTCCGCGAAATCAATAAATTGAAATTAATTTGATCGAAACACAAATGAGCTCCGAACGTTTGCGCGGACAAACGACGCCATCTACCCATTAAATATTATTGTTCGCATTCACGCTGGCCCTCCCCGCCGCTGATTAATTTAGCCCTGATTTTCGAACGCGTCACAAATATTTCCACAATGCGAACAGCAGCGCAATAAATTTGTATAATTTTCTTCAATTATTAACGCTGATGACAATCAACATCATCACTATTAATAACTCTCGACGCAGCGCTCGACATTCAACGACGATCATTAGCAACTGTGGCGATCACCAACTACTCTATGCGAGTGTGCATGCGAGTGTGGATCGTTAATTTTTGGAGTACACATATTGTTTATGTCTCTTTTTGGACCAATTGATTGGTAAAAAAAAAAAAAAATTATTTCCAAGAGTAATCAGTACTCATTTGCGTTGATTTGAGTGTCGTCAGGGTAATTATTTTTGTATTGTTTCTTCATTATGGCCACTCAATTTATTGATTGTGTTGTTGTTTTTTTTATGTGATTGAATGATTTTTTCTTGATAGTGTGTGTGAATTTGCTTCGAATTCGAATTTTGTACCATTGCATTCAACTGTGATTGTGCTCAGTGATCCCTTTTATGATTTTGTTAATTTATTTTGTCGGCTCATGTTTGTATTTCCGAACATATATATAAATCTGTTTAGGTATATGATGCTAATATTTTCTACAATGAGCTGTAATTTGAGTCTCATTTGAATTTTTTATTTGCTCGTTTGCTCGTTGCATTTGCATCGCTGCTCGTGGCTGCGGACGTTTGGTTTCTTTCATTAGTTCAATAATATCGCAATTGAGTACGAAGTTCAATGAAAAGATATTTAACCTTTTAATGAGTCGTTCGCAATGAGGCAAATAAACTAGTTGCAAATAAATTAAAATATATATAGTAGGTACAGTTCTGTTCGCAAATTGATTTTGCCAGACTATAGGGAAATAAGATCGTTCTGTGGAAAATTATGAAATAAAAATTCATATTCAGTCATGGTTTGGTTTCAAACGAGGAGTTTGGTTCTCTAACGAAGTCATGATCCACAAGGATGTTTGATAATGGAAGCATATTTGCTTTGGAAAATTCCATACAGCATTTGAGAAGCTCATTTGTACACAAATAAACTAAGCAATCTCATGAAATAATGCGTAAGTTGAATTTACTATTGCATTAGGGCGGGTCGATTTATATGGCAGACTTTTTCGGCTATGCGCGTATAGCACAGAAAGATTCTAGTTGTAATTCTAAGCAAATTTGCCAAAGAAACCATGGGTCCAAAATCAATTTGGAGTTCGCCAAATTGCGAAAATAGTAAAAAAAACTGACCCGCCCTACTATTGCATACTGCTAGACACACTATTTGAAACGCGAAGCGTTGGGCGAAAACCACGACATGCGCGATTGCAAGATCCTTCTGGCCGAGGGTGGGTAGGGGGCGGTCACTCCTCACACTTACAAAGCCGCACCTCTCACTCTTGGTGAGAGTTTTACCTAATCGCTTTCCAATCGGTATTAGGCTCTCATATCCCTGGACCGTTGAGAATAGCCAATTTCGTAATTACATAAGCGGCTGGAGGCGTTTTATCGATTAAGTATTGGCTGCCGTTCTGAATGTGGTAACACAAGGGACAACTTGCTAATTGTCTACGTGAGTCCCTAACTACTTGGACTGCCACACAACCTGACCTAACCTATCATTACCTTTATAAGCAATACTACTCCTGTCAACATCCATCTAATCCTAACAGCGTGCTTGGCTTGATTTTATAGTCGATATTCTTTTCTATCGCTCCCAATGAAAATCGATTACTTAATTCAGTGTTTTCGCAAAGAGCTTTTCCGACGAAACCCGGCATTATGTATGTGATCATAGCGCTCGACAGCCTGTGCCAGGAGTTTTCGTTAACGGCTTCTGCCCTCGGTCTGGTATTTATAATAAAAATTATTCACCTTGTATGCCAACCAAAAAAAAAACACTAATATCCGAAAAATTCGCATATCGTGTGGCATGCAACCGCTCAACTAATCAACCAATCAACATTTGACAACAACAATTTGCTGCATAAATCAAAAAACTTTCAAATGCAATTAGCATAAAATCATTTCAAATTTTTCTTAGTGATCTCTAACGCGCACAAAATGCTTGTCGCTGACATTAAAATGCCATAAAATAGCGCATTTTGTATGAAATTAAATTTAAAAAATAAAAAAAACCAAAAATAGTTTATTTACTCTGCAGCCATCGATTTGCTGCAGTAGTGCTGTTGCAAGTGCTCGCAGCAAGTTCTGTTTGTTGGGTGCGTAGCAGCTAGCGGCTAGAGCCTGTCGGCTTATCTGGCGTTTTATCGGTCGCTCGGCCTGTGGGCCGTCACCGCCTGCTGCGTACAATCGACAACAACATGTAATAATGATCGTGACAGATTGTGGCAGCGCATTTGAGAGATCGTTGCTGTGATCGCCAGCCAGTCAGCCAGCCAGCTAGTCAGCCACGCAGGCCAAGCCACGACGCAACATAATGTGGCACATAAATTATATGTAGCACGATCGAATAGTATCTACGTTAATGTATGCGTGCATATGAATGAACCAAGAGTAGATACGCGCATAACAATAAAAGCATACATATGTTGAACGCAATTTTGAACGCACCAAATTTGTGCATTTTTCGCTCATTTGAAAACTAATAAATTTATGCAGACGGTGAGGATAGTGTTGGTATCCACAACTAGCTGATTTAATGAGGCAAACACAGAGTGGTGGCGGATTGATTTTGCCTTGTGAGATGAATTGGATTTCATATATCGTGCGGGTATGCTCTATTGTGGAGTTTAGAAATGATTAAATGACGAAAAGCTGGGAGTTTCGTGAATGGAATTCCAGAAGTCGCTACACAAAGTTTTCGACCTCAAAATTTTTAAATGTCCAGCGGGTGTGCCTAAAAACATGCAAAGCCGAAAAGCTGTTATTTAAAATCGTAAATTTTATGATTATCTGGAGATATTACACATTTTTAGGAATAAATATTAAGCCTAGAAACGCCTGCAATGACCAAAGTTTATCTAAACTTTCACTAAATAAAAAACGGGGGTTCCTAAAATTATGCAACATGAAAAGGGAAGAGATACAATGTGAAATTAGCCAATTCTGGTGGATTGAAGAGCAAGAGTTTTGCTTATTTCAGTGAATCCTTGGTTTCCATCTTAAAAATTGTGGCAACAAAAATTTGGCTTAGTGATATTATAAATCCTGCAGCTAAATTTATGAAGATGGACTTATTAGAAATGTGATTCCGCAACAAAGCCTTCAAGAGGGAGAGAGAGAGAGGCTCACGATTAGAGACACGACAGCAGTAGTCATAATGGCGATGACGGTGAATGCGAGCAGCGGTGACGGTGTCGCTATGGGTGGAGAATTAAAAGCTCTCATAGCTAACTGGCGGGTAGTTTGGGACAATGGTCAGACTACTCAAGAGAGCCGGTAGATGAACAGGTGTGGTGGTGGCCCCGGTGCGAGCCGGTAGATGCAGTTCGCCTAGCTGCACACTCCAATAGTGCTTAGGTTCTGGAACGTGATGGGTTCCCCACAAAGCAGCATCACAATTGCTGCAACCTCTTCTGATGAGCACTATAACGTGAAGGGTTAATAACTGGTTGCAAAGGGTTAAGCAGTTTGCTCCTACGAACGCGTATAGAAAATAGAAACTTCTCAATTTAGCTTAGATGTAACTTATAAAAGGTAGAAATGCTATCCATTTTCACCGCGAATGCTCGTTGGTTAAAAAAGTTACGACAGCAATAACTAAAAGTTTGGCGAATTTACATACGTTCCTTTCCGACACATGCCTATGCAAGCCTCAATGATTTTAAATATACTGGACACTAAGGCTTGAAATTTAATGCCTCCTTAGAATAAGATTAATCCAATACATGTTTTTTTTAACAAAGACAACAAAAGGGCCGCAACTGATTCCGCCAATTTTTCAGAACTGTATGTTTCTTCTTCTTTGACGTAGAATACGATATGGCGGCTATGCTGAAATGTTGTAGTTGTAATTTTTAGAGCTTTACGAAAACGCTTAAGTATTGCACGAGACCCAATCTGGGGACTATTTCGGGATTTTAAGAGATTTTCGGAATTCTCGGGACTTATCGATATAATAATCGATATTTTATCGGTTTTGTTATCGATCTTTTTTATAGATTTTTTATCGGAAATTTTATCGATATAGTATTTGATTTTGCTATCGATATTTCGGGAACTTATCGATATAATAAACGATATTTTCTATCGATTTTGCTGTCGATATTTTAATCGAGTTTATTATCGATTTTGTAATCGATTTTTTTATAAATTTTGTAATCGATTTTGTTATCGATTTTATATCGAAATTTTTATCGATATTATTATCGATATTTTCATCGATTTTTTATCGATGGTTTTAACAATTTTGCAATCGAAATTTTTATCGCTGTTGTTATCGTGCTTGCTTTCGATTTTGACTTGGATGTGCTCGTTATCATACCACGTATTCTACGTTTAAATTTAGCGGCTATGTCTCCGATACGGCCTGCAGACCAAGACGAAGGCGCTGGACTGTTTCTTTTTTTTATTTACATGAATATGTCTTTTTAAAATCTACATACATATGTACATACATAATTAATGTTTGCCAACAAAATTATAGTCATTAATAATGTAAACTGCTGCGTAAATTCTGATTAAAAACTCAATGAACTTAATATTTAATTTCTATAATTAAAAGCCTATTCAAGATTTCGCCACAAAATTTCAGCCGGCATTAGATAAGCAAATTCTACGAATGCAGGTGCAAAAGTATAGTAGTGCAGCCACAATCACACATCTGCACTTCCATTCACACACACACACGCATGCTCGTATGTACATATGTATGCACAAACTCTCGAGAGCGACGCCTTGGCGCATAATGTCACTTCAACTTGTGGCCGTTTGGCGTTGCATGCAAATTGCGCTAAATTAATTGTTGCGTGATTATTTGTTGTATATTTTCGTATAGTCAGCAAAAACAAAAACAACAAGAAGCTAGCGCGACTGCCATACGCACTTATGTACATACTTTGTTGCTTGACTTTTTTGCTACTTTATGCATTTGATTTTGCATTTGACTTTTCGCCTCAGAAATTGTTGTTGTAAATTAAATCGCACTACAATGTAATTAGTTTTGTTGTTGTTGCGTGCTTGAAGCGCATATTTGCTGCTATTAATTAGTCGCTTTGGATTTTTGCTTCAATTATGTTTTTCCATGAAAACGTGCGCTGTAATGAGGCCAATAGCCGCGGCGTAATGGCAAAGGAATTCGTTTTTGTTTTTTCATTACAATTTTGATAGAGTCCTCCGTATTTTGCTAGTTTTTATTTATTAGCGAATCATATTTTTATCCGCTGACAAATGCTTCAACTTCAAATCCGAGCAACTTTAAGAATTATATCTACTCAAAATATCGTCAATCCTGCCTGGCATTATTTGCTTACAATTTACCCGAACATAAACTGCCAATAATAATAATGAGCAGCTATGAAATTTATCTAATAGTCATAAATAAGGCAATCATAAATATTTTAGTATGTACCTGTGTAATGTGTAAATAAAGATGTGTGCGTATGTGATTAGGTACATATGTATATGCAGGTAATTTTGTGAAATAATGGCAATTGGCGCAAACCAATTACAAGATAACCAATTTTCAAATAACATCGAAATAAGTAAGACACCAGCAAATTACGTACTTTCATGCGCTTACGTATCACTCTTAATACATACATACAAATGTACATATATAAGCAGTCATTTGTATATGTGTTATGTAATTTAGACCGATTGAAGGCATGCCATTGATTGGTTTCTAATTTTGTAGTCAATTTCCATGAATTCATACATAAATAGGTATAAACTACCCTGCAGTGAAAAGCTAAACCAGTTAGAAAAAAAATACTAGTTCATTAACTAGTATGTGTCTACCAGTCCGACAATTTCGAAGAGCTTAAGCATTCAGCGCCATCTGCCTTTGAATTGCCAAAAGTAAAAATAAAACCCAATTAATTGCTTTTCTAACTAATGTGAAGACTGCTGGTTCTGGTTAGGATTTTTAAAACTAAATCCATGTAAGTAAGGAGTATAAGTAAAAATAATTATTTCAATTTAAATATAAATAACGAATTTGAAAATCGTATTGCATTGCAAAAAAACATACACATGGGAAGAAATGATTGTGCCAAAAACTAAAATAAACTTAAAAAAATATATTTATTTTTATTTTTAATCAAATTGAAACATTACAATAAAAAGTCCAAATAAAAAAAATAATTTAAAAAAAAAAACAAAAAATAAAAATAAAAAATAAAATTCCTACGCCATGTTAAAAATACCAGTCGCTAACATTGAAAAATTATAGAACGTGAATTAGTTAGCCTGAAACGTAAACTGGTAAAATTCTAATTTACAACTAGTAGCTTTCCCTGCAGGGTATGTATGTATGTATTCCTAGTAAGTATAAGTAGGTGTGCATGTGCCATAGTTAAATTTATAAATAAACAAAACAAGGCTTGCAAATGAAGCCAAAAGATAAGCCAAACGGCGTTTATTTCTTGCAAGAACAGCTGCAGCAGGATAAGAGACGCTTGTCAGGAAGCAGCAGTAGCATTCGAAGAGGTGTTGCCACAGAACGTCGCTTGTAAGGTTGCACCAATAGCGTTTCATTTATCTGATTTCGTATTAAAATACGAGTAGTTAGTTAAAATAACTGAAGGCAAACGCGTGAAGACAAAATCACAAAAAAATTATAAACACTCGTATTTGTAGTGAAATATTCAAATATTGTAACGATGAAGATAAGCAAATGCTTCGAAAAGCAGGAAACTATCAAATGGTGGTAAAAGCGGCTTTCGCAACCAGCAACAATTTACTTTACGAGTAGAAGTGATGGACAATATTCCGAGGTTACACAAGCTATGATCGAAGCACTTAAGCCGGCTGTGACTAAATCAAAATATGTACCTTCAATAAAGCCAAGGATACATCTACAATCTACATACCTACAACTGGACAGCTTATGTGGCACAGTACTTTTTCGTTAAGCAATGAAGCAAACTAAATAGTCCACGAGAACAGGATCTGAGATAGATTTTTCTGAATCAAATGCAGTAAAAAGCGCAATACCGGACTCTACGCCATAGCTCAGAGCGCATTCCAAACAACGTATCCCAGTTTGAAATTTTAAATTAGCAGCCTCTGCTAGTCCAATCAAAAGCACATGCAACAAACTAATAGGACATGCAGCGAACACAGCGAATTTTCTCGAAATTTTGAAAATAAAATCGAGCGAGCTATTTTTCCTTTCCAATGAAAGGGATTGATGGGTCGGGCATGATTAGGCCGGGATATACACAATGGAAACCCAATAACTTTGAAAGAACTGAGTATTATAGGACTAAGTCATCTTCATACAACTTAGTCTGCTTAATGAATCTGAGAACGCTTTTACTAAACCCGCTAGAATCAACTACTGTAGCTTCGAAATTTATTCTCATTATATATTTCTGCATATCTCTGTGAAAGTATGAGCATTTTTCAGCGCCTTTAGGGCAGCTTAGCTGTCTGTATTGCAAAAAAACTCCCATTGAAAATCTGACATCATAATAGGTACCCAGTGTATGATGATATCTTGTGCACTCCATCAGGAAATAATTTTCATCCAAATCTACCAGAAGTGATTTCTGCTCTCGGCAAGGTTAAAATACCTAATGACTAAACAAATTTACGTTTTATCGCAAAATAAAAGCAACATCCCTTTTGCTGTCACAGTTCGTATAAAAAAAACCTTTACCAACAGTCTTACACAAACCACACAAATAACATTAACAATAACAATAATACTCACCTTTAATTTCGTCCAGATTTTCCAAACAAATCGGGTTCGCTTTATAAAATTAGTTTATAAAGAATCATAAGCTCGAAATCGAATACTCTCTTGACTTTAACTTGCCAGCCGAAAACACCTGAAAAAAAAACAAAAACTTAATTTAAAAAACATAGAAACTTCCATCCAAATGCTAATGCTTATCGTTCAGAACCTCTTTCTCACATCAAAATATTCATCGACATGTACCCACTTTCCAAGCTCATTACATTACAACCACAATTTTTCCAAATATACACTTCGGAGTTCACCAACGCTTACACTATATTTTACAAAAGTTAACAGGGCAGCAGAAAAATCTGCCAGAGTCGACATGATTTCAAGCGCAACTAAGCTCAGCAGCATAAAAATAAATTCAAAAGCAAAAGCTAAAAACATCACAGCTCAGAGGTGGTGATTCACTACACTTCAAGCGTAATAAGGCTATTAGGAAGATAAACAGAGCCAAGTGGCTACATACATACATACATACGTAAAACGCCCCCACCGAGTGTAAGCTCTTTTTTTATTATTACTACAAAAACTTTAAATCGCCACAATTTTATAAAAATACATTCTTTCGAAAAGAAATAAAAATGCAAGCAACTACTTACCAGCTTCTACAACAAACAAACAATGCAGCAAAGTGAAAGAAATGCTCAGCATAGCTGACAAAGGGCCAAGCCAGCAGGGCAAGTAGCAACCTGTTGCCGGATTTATAGTAGACAACAACAAAATCACAGACCCACAATTTACAAACAACAAAAAATCCAACAGCAATAAAGCGCCATGGGAGAGAAGTAATGGAGCAGCGCAAAAATCACAGCAGCACGTCAACAGTTGCCAAAATGCTCGCACTTTACGAGCAAACGAGCAAATCGTCCAGTACAGCACAGCACACACACAGCACGCCACTGTTGCTAGTGCAGGCTTTACGAGCACAATTTTATACCCGCCGCCGCCCTGCCTACGCACACCAGCACAGCGGACGATGAGCGACACTGAGCTTTATTTTATCTTTACGAACCTCCCAAGTGGTAAATAAAAAGGAATTTTCTATAAGTAAGTAAAAAAAATCAAACGTACAAACTTAGCAGAGCAGGCGTGATGGAAGGGGAGCGGAGGGGTCGCTTTGTTGCTGCCTGAGAGTAACAACAAAGAAATGAATGAAGAAAAGCGAAATGTTGGTGGCGTTATTGGGAGGACAGACCAAATAAAAAGAAGCAGCATTAGAAAAGCGAGCAGAAAAAGAGAGCAAGCAAATGAGTGGGGCGGCTAAAAGGGGGAGAGTGTGTGTGTGTGTGCAAAAGGGAAATTCTGTACGGGTGGGGTCATGTGGCAGTTTGTGAGAAAAATATCAAAACTTTTCACATTTTACACACAAAACCTCAACAAACACAGCGCACTGGCTTGCACCACACACACAAGTCTGTACATAAGCGCCAGTGCTCACTTTTACTTTGGAGTCAACTCCACACGGCACCATACATACATACACACTTAAGCTTAACCTTACAGCTACTCCAACAGCAGTTTAGTGTTCATACTAACAGCACTTCCGACTCGAGCTACTCCTCGCTGCCTACCTTTCGTGTTTGTGCATTTATGCACTTGTTTGTTAGGCAGTGAGTGAGTGAGTGAGTGGCGCTTCAAAGTGTCTGGCAAGTGTCTACGATTTTCTTCTTTGTGGGTAATTCCACCACCCTCACCACAGAGACGTTATGCCGCCGCTGCCACAGCTAACCTGGTGCCGGCCTAACATTTCCACACTTGACTTGCTTGTTGGGGCTTCCCTGGAGAACGTGCATGTGTGCATGTACAGATTTGTGTGTCTGTGTCTTGGCTACAAAAGGAAATTTTTTCTTTGTTATTTTTGCTTTTGCTGGCACTATTCAAAGGTGGCGCCAGTATTTCATTTGAGGTCGTGCTTGGCGTGTGCCACTTTGTATTACAGTTTTTGCGGCATTCAAGGAACTGAGCGTGGTAAAAGTGCGCGAGGCACAGAGTGTGGAGTAGCGTAAAGTTTTTTAGTAACTTTTTCTACAAGATCTTGCCAAAGCTACTACTAGTATTCGAGATATACATAGATGAAAAGAAATCCCAAAGCGGCAAACAATCATACAAAAACTTTGTTATTAGATTTTGACCGAGTTGAATATACTACAGTCCCTCTATACCTGTTCCTTCCAACGCAAAGCATCCATACGTTCTAATCCGCTGTAAAATGTCTATGTCACTGATGGGAGCTCTTTTAAGCTTTCTAAACATTAAGTATAGGCGCGTGCTGAGTAAAAGCTCTCTCTGCCCATCGCTGGTCTATGTCATTGTAAAGCGCAAGCTCATTCATCTCATCGCTAGTTATGCTCCGGTTCACGCCGCTAAAAATGCCATATGATAAGGGATGATGAGGGACTTATAAATGTTATTTTCGTTCGCCAAGAGATAACTTTACTGCTCAATTGCCTGGCCAATCTATAGGATTATCAGTCAGCAAGTAGGATTGGCTCGCGAGGCAGACATTGTTATTCGTGCAAATGCTGGTTCCCAGGTTAGCAAAGCTCCAAGGAGTCGCCCTGCGTGAAACCTCGGTTAATACTAAACGGCTCGGAGAGGTTCCTCCCAATTCTGACGAATTTGTTGACGGCGGGCTTGCGCCAGTTCGCAAGGGAGCCCTTTAGGTAGCATATTTATTCCCCTTGGTGGCTTTACCTACTGCATGCCGTGATACGTCGATACCTTCTCGATTCTTGTACCTGATGCTACAAACTACGATGTTTCGAAACTCGGCGAAATCTATGAGCATTAAACAATTAGTAGAGGATTATTTGTACAGGCTGTTTATTTTTAAATTTATATGGACGGAAAATTATCTACAAAAAGAATTTCACATTGGAAATACAAGCTTCAGTATGTCTAGTGACTACTGGCCACCCGATTTCACTGTCCTACTGAGTGCAAAACATATGGTGGCTGATGACCTCAAGGCTGCGAACGTAAGCATACTTAAGCCTCGATTGCCACTCACAAGTGCGGTACGAAATCTTTTTTTAAAGTCGATTACGTTTGCATACAAATTTTTGTAGTCGGTCATCATACGCAAGAAAACCGGCTGTAGCCTTCCAATGTCACCTTAGCTCACACACTTTCAAGAACTTTTTGACGTGATATGCACTTCCTTTCTCATTCGTTTTCCCCCCACACACACACAGTGGCTGTCGTCTGAAAAATCACAGCAATAGCAACTACTACCAAAGCATTTAACTCTAACCGCACAAGTCAAGAGCAACAAGTCGTCGCATTGGAGCTGCTATGTTTGAGGAAGAGGGCTAAAGAGTCACAGGAACAAAATGTTGGCAAACTTCGCTGCTGGTTGCTGTTTGATTTTTATTGCAGCTGTTTTCTGCTACTTCTGCTGGCGATAATGACGACGAAGAAGGCGTTGATGGCCAAGATGATGCCGCCTTTTCCGTTTATTTTTTTTGGCGGCGATGTCGTTGGTAGCACCAAAAACACAACAACAGCTGGCAACAGTTGTCCAAGTTGAGATGAAATAAAAAGCGATGCGATGCGCGAAACTGAAAACTACATCCGCCGCAAAGCCAAGAAAGGGACTGCGATGAATGTGGGGAAACAGCAGGAGTAGAAAAGGAAGTGCGCATAAGAAGCAGAAAAAGTACAAGTTGATGCAGAAGCAGAAGCAGAAGCTTTGCGCGCGTTGCATGCAGCCAACCAACACGGATGGCGAACAGGGATGCCGTTTGGATCTAAATAGATCCAATTGGATACATTTTTAGACGAATTTTTGCGGGATACTTATTTTTTCCGGTCAGTATAAATGTGGATACTTTTTTAAATAGGCCAAAATTTTATATTTCCTATAAAGTTTTTTTCGTTCAAAAATCGATTTTCATTAAAGATGGTAGAAAGCATTACGTTTTCTGAACGTATAAAGAATCGCTACTTAAGCGTGAAATTAAAGCATTTTATTTTTTGTGAACGAAGCAATGAACATATGAAGAGATCTCACCAAAATAGGTATAAGCGCAATTGCTTTAATTAGCTTAAAGGATGCTTTAAGCAAGATCTTAATATACATATCGTCGTTTAAAGTACAAAACCGCGTATCAACAAAAAGCAAAACCGCGTATGTGACGTTGCATAAATTATTTTCTAGAGAGTAAAAACACTTATATTTCAAAATGGTTCTCTTTTTTATAAAGCAATCGCATTTCTGGCTAGTATATTTCAGGACGAATGGATAAGGATTGAGCCAAGAGCTTGTGTGAGCAAATCCAATTTTTGGCAGCAAATGTCAGTTACGCGGTTTTGCAGAATGACGATACGCGGTTTTGTACTTTAAACGACGATATACATATGTATATAAAGTAAATTATACTCTTTCTGTAGTAATCTCTTTCATATCACATATTTTCATTTGTTAATTTAAAAAGAAAGAAGATTTCAATGTAGTTTAAAAAACTAACTTTGATTTATTTAAGGAGACTTTTATGAATTTTACTGAAAACACTTTCAATACACTCTAAAAAGTTTTTGTGTATTTGCGCATATTAAGAGAGGTAACCAGTTTCCTCTTTTAATGTGTGCAAAATCGCACGCCGTGTAATAAAATTAATCATTGCCTGTTTACTCTTACATACCAAATTTGTCGCAAGAGCAAAATTACACATAACATGTTTAAAATAAAGTAATGTTTATTATTAGTAGGAAATGAGTAGTCCACTTGCAAACAGCGTTATGTGATTTTATAATAGAAAGTCATAAATTTGAAAAAGCGACTACGACAACAAGTAACATTTAAATTGAATCTTTTTTATTATTACCTGAAAATTTGGATAAATAGGAGCCTTATAAAATTGTAACATAACATAACATGTCATAAGATAACATTAACAGTCTATACGACCTAAAGCAGCTTTCTAAGTTCATCAGAAGATTGATACTTTTGAAAGTTCATAAATAAGTATGATAGCGACTTTTGGAAGAAGACTTAACATTTGATGCTATTTTTTCAGAATATAAAAAGATTTTGCACTCTGTTGTTAGTGGACATGCAACTACTTTAAATACTGGTACGTAATCCGCCAAAAACTAAGAATCGAAAAAATTTTACATAGCGCACTTTGCAAGTAGACTACTCAAATGTATTTGTAGTTTGAAAAATTTTGCAATTTTAAACATTCTATATATGTGTATTTATGTGTATATTTTAAAGATCCCAAGTTCAAAATCAAATACTGAACATCTTATACGTATATTTATACAGATTCTTGTTGAAAAATAGATACTTTTCAGTAGTAGTTTTACATGCTCTTTTTAGAGTGTACTTGCTATTTATTATATTTACTTTGCAAAATACTTATGCACAAAAAATGTACTTTATAAATTGAAATTACAAATGTTTCATTTTATGCACATGTATTCCAAGTCCTTAAGATGGGTTAAATTATGTCTTTTTCATGAGAATGTTTGGTTTTCTTACAAATTATGAGATGTATATGTAAAAAAAGAAAATTGGATACATTTGGATACATTTTTGGCTTGGTAAGGGTTACATTTTCTTGAGACGGCGCGGCAACACTGATGGCGAAACGTCTTCGATGCGCCAAGTCACACTCAGTTGGCGCGCCAAGTAGCGGCTGTGTTGACGATGTTTGTTGTTGTTGTTGTTTTTATTGTCGCCGCCTGTCGCTACTACTGTTGACGAGTTGTTCGACGACGTTATTATCGCGGCGCGGGTGGCGACGCGGCGTGACGCTGTGCACGTTTTACGTTTTATGACCGCGTGTCGGATATGCCGGCACATTTTTGCTCTGCTCTTTTTGCTCTTTCATGCTGGCTTTTTTGTGCTTTTTTCACTTTTTGTTACGCCCTGATTTGCCTCTTCAATTTGCTGAGCTGCTGTTACATTGCTGCTGCTTGCAGCGCAGCGCCATATGGGCGCAGTGCATAACAACGCAGCAAACAATCGACGTTAAAGCGCGCATTTGACCAAATGCGCTTAACAGCAACAAAAAGAACAGAAGCAGAAACAAAAAGAACAAAAGCAACAACTGTGACAACAGCAATTCCAACGCCTAACAGCTGCTACTGAAAAGCGCTTCACGCTTAGCTGGTTGGGCACCCCTGCAAGTGAAACTTTGCCGTGCTGTTGCATGTTGTTTTTGCTTTTGTTCATTTTTTGTGTTGTTGTACTTTTGTTGATACAAATCTCACTGGAGTTGACTTGAAAAACAAACCTCCGCCGCGCTGCGCTTTTTGCCTTTTACGGCTTTCATTCATAAAAATCGACGGCAACAACGAAATGTTAAACGAAGAGCGAAATATGCGAATTTTTACAAGTTTTATACGACTGTGAGTAAGTACATACATTTGTATGTATGTATGTATCCATGGCAGCTAAAACACAAATATCAATACTTATGCAGGTAAAAATTTTGTTAAAAGCAGCATAACGAAGCGTGAAAAATCAATCAGAAGAATAATATGTAAGTACTTTTTATTTAGTACTACTTAGTGAGGTGCATATATGTACATATGTACATCAGGATGCTCCAAAAATAAATGTGGTGGAAAAAAAGTTTAAAATGTTAGACTCTCATCCACTAGGATTTTTCTCAATCGAAAAATAATCCGTATTTTTTTTGTTAAAAAAAAAAATTATATTTAAAATTACCTCGAAGCCCATGAAGTTTTTCTTTTTTGTATATGGTGAAAAAAAAATTTACATAGAAATGGCATGGTATTCTGCAATACTTTTTATCGGAAAACTCTGTTTCTCTTCAGAGCAGTTCTAAGTATAATTATTTTTTTTTAATAAAAAACAATCCGATTATTTTTTGTTTCCTATAAAAAATCCTAGAGAGGAATAGCTTACGTTTACTATAAACGTTTTTTTACCACCCTAATGTAATACGAAGAAAATGGCCGCGTCCGAGTTTTATTCCACGCTATGCTTTTAATTTCAGCTGTGCGTGATTGTTATTTATAGAACGTCAAGGGTCCTATGAGGTTCTGTGATGAGCTCAACTTATTTTCACTGGATGATCCAAAATTGATTATAGGGGTATTAGGAAGTAAGATCGGTAGGAGCCACTATACCGACGACATATCCATCCATCCATCCAACAAATAGAATTTCCGAAAGGCTAAATCAATCCACTCGCACCTGGGGATTTAAGTTCCCTACGTGGTGCCACTACACCAAAGACTAGGCATTGAAGTAGGTACGTTTAAGTTACGATAGGTAGGGCTGCTCCCATGTTAGAAGCATGGAGCACGTTTCTGCTGAAAAGCCCATTATTATACTCCTAATTCTATCCTTTCTGTATAAATTGCATCACTGAGTACGCATTAAGTCGTGTATTTTGTCGAGAGTACCTTTCGAATTCATGTCAGTTAAAAAGTATTTAGAGTATCTGTTCAAGAATTTGTTTCGCGTCTTTTTTAAAGCGAACAGTGGGCGAAATAGAGTCAAAGCTAGTTCTTTCATCCTCGACTCTGCAGCTGCAAATGCAAAACAAAACCGACTTCAATTCTCATATAAAAATTCAAGAGTATTGTTTATTTCTTCTTGCTACCATGATCGGATCTAAACCACCTCTGATACCACCTTCCACTTAAAAAAAGAGTTATAGAAATCGGTGGGCGTGGTCCAAAGTTATGTGGTAACTTACATAAAAAAATATTCCGACGAATTGATAAGCTCCTCCTTTTTTGAAGTCGGTTAAAATCATTAATTTATAGCTCTGATCCAGCCTTACATGAACTTACAGGTTTTTACACGAACTTGCAGGAAGTTACAGGAAAAATCAGCCCGTACTCAAAATTCCTCCAAGATCTTGTAAATGAGAGCGATTTTTGGAGAGTTGTGTAGAGAATGAAGCTGCAAGATTTTACCCCAACTCTGGTAAAATCGTGAAAAGTGTCATGCGATCACTGGTTGACGTATTTACAGGAAAAATGCTTTTTCTGTTCCCGTATTTTTTTTTTTTTTTTGTTACTCACGTTTTACTCTCACTTCAGAGAGTAATTTTGCTGTTTGACTTTATTACAGGATTTTACACGAAAAGTATTGGATCAGAGCTTATATTTTATTTTATCGGTCAAATTTGATTGTTATTTTGTAATTTTTCACCTTCCTTTTAGCTCGGGATGTAACTATGTAATATTGATGCGCTTAAAAGATACAGCGATTTCTATTCTCAAGTTAGATACCTGATGACAGTTCGAATGGCAATTATAATAGGTAGGTTTTAGTTTTTTAAACTATAATTTTATTATCTATTTTTTTTTATCAAAAATTATAGTTATTGTGGATTTTTATTTCTTCGATTTATTTTAACTTTTCAATACCTTATGATCTCATTAATAAAATCTGAAAATAATGGTTATGGTATTATCGAAAAAAAATAAATCTATAAAATAACAGTAAAATTTGATCGGAAATATATAAATCTAATTTTAACGGTAGAATTATGATTTTTCTTATAAAGATCGTAACCTTCACCGTCCTGGTATTAAACTGTATTTACATACAAAAGGGTAGACGTGTGCCAGCTCATCGACCATACAATTGCCGGGGATGTGCCAATCTACAGGGACCCATACAACAGTTAAAGTACCATGGTTTCAGTACCCTTCTGTGCTGTGCAATTCTAGTTCCGAAGAAATCCACTAAAAATTTAAAATATAGGTAGCGTTGTACAATAGATTTGGTTCCAATCTTCTTTAAGCACCAGGTCGAAGACTATAAGAGCAAAAAATTCTGACAGTATACTTGAGAAGCAAAAACACAAATATTTTCCAGATACCAATATTAAATTGAGGATTTAGAGATGCACAAATTTAAAGCACTCCAGCTCAGAATGAAAATTGAGCAAGGCTTGTCATTAAGTTAAATGCTTGTCTTCATCAGCTTTGCCCAATTTTTACCCAAAAATAAAATCACAATAATTAAAACATTTCAACACGTACTTATTCCATTCAACAGCCGCATCTGCTGGAAAAATCTCATTTCCGCTATTAGTAGGTACGCCCCCGAACATGGACTGCATACGAATTAAGTGCTAAATGAAGAAAATCTAAAGCACTTAATTCACGCCCGGTTGCAGGTGTTGAAAGCCAAAAGAGCCACAGAAAAAACCGCTGAAAGCAAGCAAAGGCAAAAAGTTACAAAAAAATAAAAATAAATATTGAAAAGCATGCAGTAAAGATGAGAAAACCCTCATAGAAAGCCCACAAACTGACCCACAGAAAAAAAAGGTGCTTAAAAACCAGTGAAAGAGTGCGAAAAAATGAGATATTAACACACACATACACACTCGCATAAGCATGCATGTTAAACAGCAAGCACACAAACCACACTCGCAATCAGCAAGGATACCAACTAACAAACAGGCAGCGTAGCGTGGAAGACAGCACAACCCAAAGTGCAACCAAATGCAAAAACCACAAAAAATTAATGTTAAAAGGACCCTTTTTGTGCGGCTTGTGGGGCAGGCAAGCAAGTAAATACAAGAAAAGGCTAAGGCGAGCGGGCGAGCGTTGCAGTGGAAAGAAAGTACGGGCGAAAGCAGGGTTAAGCAGTGCAGTGCAAATCCTTTCCTTTTTCTGTGCAGGGTGTTGAAAAAATGCCAAAAATAATGTTAATTACCCTTTGTAATGTTTGAATTCCTAGCCACCAACGCCACACACACAACAACAACAACAAAACTGCAAGTAAACCCAAAAAGAAAAAGGACAGCACGGACATGAGCCGACGAAAGCTTGCAAGAAGTGGCAAAGAAGCAAGCGGAGTTCGCAGAGCAGGCAAATGATTTTTTTTTTGAAGCAATTAAAAATTATTATTATAATGTCAACACTCCCTTCATTTGTGAGCTGCTTTCAGGATTTTGTGCGCTCCACCCGCAGCTTGGCTTGTTTTTTTTTAGCGGATAAGCAGTTGTAGCATTAAACGCTTTGGCGTTAAAAAACAGAAATCCGTTGTAGTCGGAAAAGTCAAACAAAAGCCAAAATTAAAAAATAACAAAACCTTTTCCGCGCAAAATAAAACCAACAACGGCAAGTACCGAACAATAAATGCGACCAACAAATTCGTTTCACAAACCGCGAAAAAATTTGCTAAGTTCAAGCGTGAAAAGGGCAAGATTTGTGCAAGAAATCCACGTCGTGCTCGAGGCATGTAGAGCACGCTTGACCTGTCGCCGCCAGAGCGTTGCATATGCGGCAAGTTTTTGGCCGGTGTTGCTATAATGCCGTCGGCATTTCTTTCACTCACTCTCAATCTCTGCTTACTGCCTGCGCCGCGCCGCGCACACCCAATACACTTCAATCAACTTTTATTTTGACAAATTTATAAGCTGCACCCTACCACTTTGCGTTTGGGGGTAGTTTGGGGCCAGTTGCCACATTCTTATTTACTTCGTACATCTCTGACACTGTTGGTGGTTGCCCGCACATTGCCTTAGCTGGCAGGGGTTGCTTAATACCTTTGTATTCTTCCGCCCTTAACGCGTGCCACTACCAGGCGTTTAGAAGTGTCATGTAGCACGTTTTTACGGTATTTTAAGGCTTTTATGCTGTTTAGTGTTATACTTTTCTATTGTTCGAGCGCCATGGCTGGTGGAAGAGAATTTACTTTGGTTTTTCTTTGTGGGTTAACAATTCACACATTGTATAAAATATTTTATTCCCTTCCCGACACGTGAAATTGTTCGGTGGGAAGAAAGGGGGGAAAGATTCTCTTCTGTGCCAACTGATGCCAATTGGAAATGTTATGTGAAGAAAGGTCCTTCTCCACCTGGTCTTTCCAATACAGAGTAGGCCTTGCTATTCCTCTGTAACCAGCATTGCGACCCGCGTTGAATACTTTCAGATCTGGAGCGGTATTCGCCATGGTCACAAGTAAAGGCAAAATTGTTCTCTTGAAAACTCTCGTATTATCTTCTCTAAAGAAATCACACGAAAGGGGGTCACCTTGTCTGAAAGCTAGTTTGGTATCAAACGGCTCGGAGAAGTTCTTTCCAGTTCTGACGAGGCTGGTGGTAATGCTCAACGTCATTTTGCATGGCCATATTTGTTTCGCGGGGATACGAAATTCAGACATCGCGGCATCAAGACAACTTCTTTTCGTGCGGCGTTAAAATCGACAAATGGATGGTGTGTGTCGAGCTTCTTCTCGCGGGTCTTTTTCAAGATTTCCAGTATTGTCAATACTAGATCTATGGTGGATTTGCCAGGTCTAAAGCTACACTGATAATGTCCAAACAGTTCGTTGACGGCGAGCTTCAGTCTTTTTCATAACACACTCGATAAGACATTTTAATCGATGCTTATAAGGCTTCATACGCGGATGTTGGCGCTTATGGCGGGGTCACCTTTCTTGTGGATTGGGCAGAGCACACTTAAATTCTTGTCGTCAGCTACTCGCCGCCGTACTTGAATCACTCGACTGGTAGGCCTCAGCTTTGTTGTTTTTCAGCTGCACTATCGCTATTTGTACCTCGTTGTAGTCAGTCGCTGGGACATCGACCCCACAGTCAACGACTGGGGGCACGGGTTCGTCTCCTCCACTAATTTCAGTGCTGCTGCCATTCAATAAGGTGGAAAAGTGTTTCCTCCATGATTTAAGTACGTTCTGGCCATCGGTCACTAGGTGGTCATTGTTGTTCTTACAAGAGTTCGCCCTGGTCTTAAATCTATAAGTCCATAAGTCGCCTAACTCACTGGTAGAATTTCCGCTTCTTGAAATTCCTCATCGTACCAGTTGTTCTTTTGGGCTCGCTGAGATCCAACTACTTCTTCGGCACCGGTACTTAATGAGCGGGAATATAACTCCACTGGTCGCGTATGCCGGTTTGCTGAAGAGTGCTCTCAGAGAGAAGGTGTTTAGATGTTGGATCCTTTTACCACTCAGCCACAGCGGCCCCGAAGTCTTTTCATACCGGAGATCTGCCGGGAGTAATGCCAAAAGGGCATACATATTTAAGTATTTGCACGTATCGGTCACTTAAACTTTCTCAAGATTGCTGCAAAGGAAAGAAAAGCGCTTTCATCCAGCTAGGTGTTCTCACATTCTCCTAAATTCGCATTAAATATGAGGCCAAAAGGTGATTAACCATTCACCGTTAAAAGCATAAATAAATATGCGCAATTAATTGCAATGACTACTAAAATTATGTATATACATAGGAGTTTGTACGAGCGTTTCACACACATCAAAGCAAAAATAATTATTTTACTACTTAATAACAAATAGAAAACTTTCCACTAACAACAGCGCTGCGATGCAAATCTCTTTCATCTACGTCACTCCTCCGAACTCTAAATGTATTTTATACATACAGTTTTATGCATTTTTAGTTGCTGCCAGTTAATTAGGTTAATTGCAATAGCTGCACCCGCTGCTAAGCATAGGCAAAAACTAATTTAAGATAAATATAAAATCACAACGAATTTTTTATTTGTTTTTTTTTTTGCATTTTTAGTAATTTTCACAAAACAGCTACTGTATGGATGGATGCAAGTGTGCATATGTGAATGCTTAAGTGTCGTAAAAAAGCAGGCTGTGCTTNTGGATGCAAGTGTGCATATGTGAATGCTTAAGTGTCGTAAAAAAGCAGGCTGTGCTTTGGAAATGGCTATATAATCGAGTAAGTAATGCACCGCCGCCATTGCCGTGGACTTAGGCAGCGGGTCGCATTATAAATATTTTACCACTCCAAGCTCCGGTCAGCTGCAAAAAACTAAGTTAATTTTATTTTGTGAACGCGCATAATTACGCATTTTTACGATCATCTTACTTAAGTAGATTGCCATGTGCGCACTCCTCACTCCTCCCACCCTGCGTTCCACCTCAACCCTCGAAAATAATTTGCACAAATGCAACAACTGCATATTTAAATTGCTTTACTTTGGCATTGTGTATTTGCATTAGACGTTGTTGTTGTTGTGCCCGCTGCTTTAATGTTATTTTAAGCTGCAGCTGCAATTGCCACCGCCGCACTTTGGCGTCTGCAAGTGTTGCCGTCGCAGCGCTTTTAATGCGTTCATCATCCTGCTGTCATAAAATACCAAATGTTTAATTTAAATTTAATAACAATTTTATTAGCATTCGTTGACTTTTTCTATTTATAACGGCTAAGTAAGCAGAATTGCAATACAACTACTTAAGCGGTTTTAAATATGTTAAAATATATATTTTTTTTCGCGAGTGTTTCTCTTAATGACTAGTTAGGTGGTGTTTTGTGTTGGTGAAACCAATCGAAAATGCGCTTAGTGGGGGGAAAGTAGGGTTATGTTGGCGAAACCAATCGAAAATGCGCTTAGTGGGGGGAAAGTAGGGCTATTCGGGCCGGGCTGAAGCTTGGGAGGAAAATTGCCTAAGAAGGAAGAATTGTTAACTAGAATGCTATGATTCGAATTATTTTAATTTTCAGCGGCTTAAGATTCGTTTGGTTCCGAGCCATTTAGGTTTAATATTAAATAGCCATCGGTTGGTTATTAGTTTTGAAGCGCAATGGTATTAATTAAGAATATTACTAAAAGTTAAGATAATTTATAATTCCATTAAAAAATAAGAATCAGTAAAAACAGATTGTAGAAAAGAAAATTTCACTGACATGCAGACGAGTTATCAGGAATATAAGGCAACTTCTACTGCAAGAATTTCGATTCTGTAAGGAATACAAAAAAAAAAAACATCGGACTTTTAATCTTCATACAGTCTGACTGTCGGGAATCTAATTGCAAGAGATCTCTCTTTATACCTTTTTAACCGGAAATGTCTACTTAATGTACTTTCGAAGAATATTCCTTTTTCGTG
>NW_016163038.1:33264-38837 GCF_001687245.7 Rhagoletis zephyria | reverse complement strand
CGCCCTCTGGGCCTAGCAGCCACTTCAACCTAACCTAACCTAACCTAGGACAAATAAACATTAAATATGCGTGACATATCTCAAATAGTTTCAGCTGCGAGGAACTGCGAGTTCAGCTTCTATTCTTCCTTCCTGTAAAATCTATTGAATTTTTATTGTAGAGCTAAAGGGATGTACATAAAATAAATAATATGCAATATAACATAGAAATTGCAGAAGATGTTGTTATTAATGACTCGCCAATCTATCTATCACATGCAACATTCAGCTAAAAATGGCGGCTTCTCTGGACGAGATCCGTTTTTGTTGTATAAAATATAGTTAAAATTTAAAATTTTAGGGGAAAAACATATCGTGCCCTTATTTTATTATGCAGGTATTGTAAATGTTTTCGTTTTGTCATTTTTTAAATGAAGAAATAGGAACTTCTCTAGAAATAAATTAAATATGCCTGTTCATTTCCATCTCCAAAATTCATAAAATTTAGTACTTGGAGGCAAAAACGTTGTGCAGAAGGTGGGCGCCGTAATAAGAAATTCTTTATTATCTTCCAAGTTAGGAAATTCTGCCTTAAACGAGCAGGACACATCGAATTTCATAAAAAAGATTTTTTTTTTAATTTGCGCCTTTTTTCAAGAATTACTGAACGATAATGTAAATTGATTTTGACGTTCTTTCAGATTTATGCTTTTCTCATTAAAACCAGCATATGCGCTGAATTTCATCAAATTCGGATAATATTTACTATTTCCGCCCACAAGAGCTGTGGGCGTGGTAGCGCGTTGACTTTTACCATTTTCCACATTTCTTCATTCCTATGTGCCGAACAGCGCATATATGACATTTCAGCGAATTTCTAGTACGGTTATTACTTTTGGCTGCAGCTTATATGGGGACGTCCCACTGTGAGACGCATGCGCACATAAGCCAGCTTGATTCCCGAATCGTATCGAAGTGCCAACGTGTTGCCAGCGCAAAGCTCTTGAAACCAACAAACATGACATTGGTCGGGCACGCCTTTAATTGCCCGTCAAGATAAGACCTATAAGGAAGGTAGGCAGCAGCGGCGCAGGCGCACACGCAGCAAGTCGGCGGCACATTGGTTGACTTTGTCCGGAGTGCTGGCTCATTTGTAGTTGTGTATATTACAGTGGTTCTTAAATTGTAATTAAATATAGATATTCATATCCATATTCATTCTCATGTCCATATTCGTATTCTTATTTTATATTCATTTTCATTCTCACATATTCATATTCGTATTCATACTCGTATTCATATTTCTATACATTTTCATATTCATATTCATATGAATTAAGATACATATTCGTAGATATACATTACCCTGCCATTTATATACACTTTTTCCAATCCACGGCGTCACTGTACACTTTTCATGGCTATGGCGATTTACTTGATGTTACAGTTTGATGTTTCCAGGTTTTCAAATCTGCAACTTTAATTTCGAGTCGTGACTCAATTTTCAACAAATTGCTCGAGGTGCACAAATATTACAAAACAAGCGACCAAAGCGAGCGCGGCAAGGCAAACAAACATTCAGCGGCCTAAACGGGAATACTGTTTGGATGATGAGTTGCATAAGGACATTGCTTTGTGTGCTTTGCATTTGCTGTTTTGCTCGAAGCGGCACGCACGACGCCGCGGTCGCTGCCTCAGCCACTCCCGCTGCCGATGAGATTGCAACGACACTGCTTTGATAGCAGATATGTAACTATGTACCTCCCCAGCTCCAAATGATATTGTTGCTACCTCGAATTGGGTACTGGCAGTCGGACAAGTGCAAATGCGCGCATGCAGACTTGAATTTGTGGCGGCCGGTCGTCGGTGAGTCGGTTAGCAGCAGCTATCTGAGTGCGCCTGCGCCGTCAAAATGATTTTGCCGATTATTTTATTACAAATCGAAATTATGCGCATTGCAAGGTGATGCCGAAGGATATTTTCATACCAAAGCTGTTATTGGCTGTGCGGTGCATTAATGCAGCTAGGAGTATGAATATGTAGCGATTCGATGTATGTACATATGTATGTATGATTGTACGTAAATTACCGATAGACTCAGGTAAAAGTCAGCTGAGGCTTGCAGCCAAAGCGAACAACCGTGGAAGGTAGAAATAGCGCTGGGCTGCCACATTTGTGGGCTGGTCGCACGATGTTTGGCAAATCATTCAATAAATTCCCATTTTAATCATAATTGCTTTTTCGTTGTCGCTTAACTCAATGGTTTTGTAGTGCAGTTGTTTTTGTTGTTGATGTTTGAGTATGTGCCTCTTTTGCGGTTGCCACGCCTTTTTTGTTGGTAGGCCGGGGCATGTGGCTTTAATTTATGAAGACATTAACAACAGAGACGGGCAAACCGAATTGACTTTTAGAACCAGAATAGCAAACAAAAGTAGAGGCATGGAATATTTCTTTACTGAAAACTAAATAATTAGTTTGATGCCTCCTAGATAGGCAACCTGTGCAGCTTAGGTAATAAAAATAATTCCACTCAGGCGGCGAGCAAACTCACCACTTCAATTCATTTCTTATTTGTATTAAACTCTAGCCATTGAAACTAGAAAACAACAAAAAAAAAAAACTTAGGGTCAAATGATAATAATAGCTAGCTCCTCCAAGGCCTTGAGTGTTATCCTAAACTCTTCCGTTTCCTTATTTTGTTTGCAATTTTTGCTTTCCTCCTCGCTTTCACTTCCGGCTTACCATTTTTCATGTTTGATCACATTTGACTTGCGCCCATCTTGTAGACATTTTATTAGTTTTGAAATGCTGGAACTAAGCCAAATTGGCAATGAATTCTTGGCATATTTATACCATAATTTTGACTAGAAGGCCTTTTTGGGTTGCCGATGAAGGGGAAATTTCGTGCAGAAGCAACTTCAGCATACCTGATATAATTAAACTGACAAATATTGTCCGATTTGGTATCAAAATAAAACCTAGTGCTTGTTGAGATATACAGCGTGGCGACGAATAACTGTTACCCAGATTTTTTTTTACGAAATAAAAGGGTATTTTATAGATTTCGCGAAAAAAGTATTTTATTGTTAATTTTCCGAAGATTTTACTTTAGTTGTATTAATTAGTTTTTAAATTTTAATCCTTATTTACATTTGCTAGCAGTTCAAACGTTGAGAGAAAAGTTCAATACCTGTGACTGGAAAATTCCGGAAAACTGCTTATACAATGTAAAACTATGTTCATATTACATCATAAATGACTTTGTTTCCATCAAATTACTTCATATAAGCCTAGACAAATATTTCATTATGCGTTCAGCCTTGCTTTCATGATTTCTATATACATACATATCATTAGTATGTGCACGTACGAGTGTGTGGTTTGTACTTACCCTGTAGGGAAACCGCGAACTAGTGAATCAAATTTCTAGTTCCGTACTAGATCTTTGTCGCCAAAAACGGACAAGTCCGATAGCAACTACATAAATCCCCACCAGTCCAAAATCAGCGAAATGTGGTACCATTAAAAAAACTATTTTATTTCACTTTTTTCTATAAAAATCTATATCCAAGGTGGCGAATTTATAACTGTTTAAGAACTATCTATAGATATGTGTTTGGTGGCTTTTTCGTTCAAAAACGCTTTCATTCTGCACTTCGCAGATACTTTTCATAGTTTGGTAATACAAAACAAAAATTTGTGTTAACATTTTAACATCTTGGGACTATCTGGAATCGAACAAATGACAGAAAGCACCTCTACAAATTCAGCTACAGCCAAAGGAAGCAGCGGAGGGCAATTGACACTTCGTAGGATATTGCAATGTTAAATTCGCCAGTTTCTCTAAATTCTCTAGTACAGAACCAGTTCGGCACAAGTACGTCATCAGTGCCACTACTTCCTGTTTATCACCGCAATACGCTCCAAAATTTCCGTTGAGGATACACAAATTGTTGTGATGTAAAAGCATAAACAGACGGCAGCGTTTATCTGGATCTTCTCGGGAATCCGGATCAGCGCTGCCGTCTGTTAAAGCTTTAACGCTCTGTCCAATAGTTCGTTGGATTCAGTTACATGAAGGGATCTACTAAGATTTTTCCTGACGAGACATGAAATCACAAATATCCAAAAGCCAAAAGCATTCAAATTTGTTTTTCTTTTAAAGCACTCATTTGTACATACATACGACATATTTCAAGGGTTTTGACTCGTTTTTTTTTCGAAAAAGCCCTACATTACTTACAATTATCGGCCAATGAAAACGAAATAAAAAATGTTGTTAGTCAAAAATTATGCATACAACTAAATTGCGAACGTGCTAGGGAACCAATAGTAACAATAACAACAACAAACATCAGAGCTCACACAACATCGCAAAAATTATCCACGGCAACATTATTGACACACTTGAACATTATCCCTGCCTATTTGCAGCAGCGATCTGTCACGAGACATACTCGCAACAAACTAAAAATAGGCATGGGCCATTTATAATTGCCACACAGTTGGCTAATAGCGACAGTATGCAACAACCGAACAACAAACAACCACAAGCGGTGGAAGTAAGCAATAACAATAAGCAGGGAAATGCAGGTAAGGATTCAAAGAAAGCCACAAACCATAAAAAACTACACAAAGAAAAAAAAGAACGAAATAGCAAACGGATGCCACCCAACTTCGAGCGACAAAAGCGTGAGTAAGTACACATAAGTAAGTAACAACGACAACAACACAGGTCAGCAAGTAACAAGCCAGCAACAACTGGCCACGCCGCCGCCAACAGGCACCTCAATTGTCGCCACAAATTCGCGAGAAATTCCATGCAAAAAACCATGTCAACTGTCAGGCAACAAATACCGCCGCCACCAGCCACCAACATTGGCAACAATCAACCAACAGTCATTGGCTGCTATTGTGGTTGTTGTTATTCGCTTCGTTTGGACATATTCGCAACGTTGATTTGCCACTTGTGACTACGCTGCAATACGCTGAGCACCCGTTGTTGCTTCCCTAGTTATGTAAGCCTAGGCAAATGCTTTTGTTGCTATTGGTGTTGCGCAAGTGTGCTGTCATGACTCTTCGCTTGTCCATTTGCACAGCGCAAAACTCTGCATGTCCGTTGCTGTTGTCGCTGCCTGTCCGTGTCCATCTAATCATCATTTTTCTTGCGTGTTGCATGCCCATGCGTCAGTCGGTCCGTCTCGTCCGTCTCGTCTGCTCGGTTGGTCGGCCGGTGGGCTGATCTGCAGCCGGCCAGTTGGTATGGCGAGTAGCAGCAGTTGTTGTTGTTGCTGGTGGAGCTGCGTTTGCGCAGATTCGATTGCCGATCAATTTGTCACAAAATAGAAAAATGACTTTCCGCCGCGTTCATAGCAACGCTGCGCCGCGACCCCCCGCTGCCACATAATAGCGCACATTGCACATTGCCGTAGTTGGTTTTACAAACGCATAAGGCGTTTCTCGTAGCTGTTGTACTACTTTTAGTTTATTTTTTCGCGCGGGAAGTTTTTGCTGAGCTGTGAGACTTCCATACGCCTGCCAGACGACGTCCAGCCATGGCCCATGGTGCTACTGTATCAGCCTGGAATCGAAGG
>NW_016163038.1:0-31698 GCF_001687245.7 Rhagoletis zephyria | reverse complement strand
ATGCTGCAACCGCCACCGCCACTAGCAGCACTACTACTTACCACTGACTCAGCCACTGCATATCGGCGGCAACCTGCACTGAATACGCAATTTGTTGTGCAATTTATTAATATTCCATTAACATATTCCCTGGTCATGCAGTTTGACTCACCATCAGTCATGCGGCGCGTTGCAAGCAACCCACTGCGAAGTGGCACGTACGCATTGCAATGCTGCCTTGGTGCAGTTGGCTTGACTCAGGTGGTGGGTGTGCGAAAATATATTTTGTATGCAGATAACCTCTTCAAACTTATTTATTTGAGAATGTACAGCGACTTTCACCACGGCGAAATATTTAAAATCTCATTTCCCCGAGTAGTACGTACTCTTAGTTAGACAAGTGAGGTCAAGAAATCCTTAAGGAGTCCCGATTAGAAGTAAATAAAAACTTGCTGTTTAAATGATCTGGTAATTTTTCTAGAGATCCAAAAGCAGATTTATACAATACGAATAACGAGAAGATTAGAAGCCATATTTAAAATGTGGTATGATGTATTGAAAGTTAGTTGCTCGATTTCTTCGGTTCGTTCCGTCAACTTTTGATGAATTTCTACTATTACGCCACGGATTCTTTTCCAAACTAAGTATGAAGTTGTTACAATGTCGATATATGTTCTGGCAGCGGTGCTCTTTTCTTCTTAGCATCTCTAAGAGCGAAGGGATGTAAGTGCTTTCGGTAGCATCCGTGGTCGGTCAAAAACTATGTTTATTGGAAGTTTCTTCATTCTCAATAAGAGTCTTGTTGTTTTTTCACGTTCAACGCCACCATCGCGTATTTAGTACAGTGTTGCCACACAATATTTTTATTTTTTACCAAAATCACCGAAAAAAGTTACCAAATTCAACAAAAAATTACCAAACTTATTTTATGTGCAGAACTGTACAAACATACACATCAAGCCCTAACCGCCAAAATAACAGAAATATTCCTAGAGCATCTAGATGCCTTTCTGCAAACAAAAAAAAAATTTGAAAAAAATTTCGCTTTCGTTATTTTGGCAGTTAGGGCTCTATATGTATGTTTGTTCTGCACATAAAATAAGTTTGGTAATTTTTTGTAATATGTTAAAACTTATCAAAATATGGTGCGGCTATAATTTTTTCGACCACTGTATGTAGACAAGTGACAAGAAAATATATCAAAAATTCAACACTTGAATGAAAGCTTTCGACTCACTCATAGACAGAGTGAAGTCTCCCGCTGAATGCCGTAACTTTTTGAACGAGAACATGCATATTTACGTAGAATTCAACTCATATATATGGTTGGCGGGTACACCGGTAAATTGATGGTAATTGCAAAGCTGACGAACTGACAGGGAAAGGTAGGACCACCCAAAACCAGGAAAGGGCACTGTGGAATACTTAGCAATACCACTTTCACACAGTTTGTTAAAGATCAAACCATTCTAGTAGCCAAGGAACGCTGGAACAACATTCACCTTGCGAAACTTTGAGGATTACCTGATATTTCTATAAAAGAAAACGCTTACGGGACACTTACTAATGTGGAATCAGAACCAATTGACGTGTAAGACCGAATCGAAAAAGTTACCAAGTTGAAAAATAAATTACCAAATTACCAAACTTGATAAATAAAGAAAAAAATTACCAANTAGTATGCTTTAATAATAATAATAGAGTGGCGCTTACACATACATATGTCAGTGTTTGGCCGAGCTTCTCCTCCGGTTTTTGGCGTGCGCATTGATGTTGTCACACAGAGCGGATGAACCTATAGCTTTACACCGACTCCGAATGGAAATTGTTTTTTTTTTTTGATGAGAAGCTCTTTCTCATGGCAGAAATATACTCGGCGGTTTGCCATTTCCTGCCGAAAGGTTAAGAAAAAACCTTTTTTCTATAGATTTTTTGCGATGTTGTTTTGACCAGAGCTTGAACCCAGGCCCCGCGAAGTGGAAGCGTGCACTGCTAACCATTACACCACAGCGGCTACCCTGCAATTCCGATCGTTATAATGGAAACCACTCGCTGGGCTACTTATTTTGTCTATCACCTTTCTTGAATACATAACCATTAGTGGGACAATACTCCTGTTCACCTTCCATAAGCCCATTGCTGCCATTTTGTTGCGAAAATATATAAAGCGCGAAAAATCTCCAGTACCTAGGGGGGTTCGAAAGCTGTATGAGTAATTGATTTTTCCGCGCCTTTCTCCAGGAAATGCTGTTTAAACGTCACGAAAAAGTAAAGGTTCTCGGGTACTAATGGTTTTAGTACAACTTTTCGTACGCCGCCTTGGCCATGAGCTTTACGGGCTCCAACCTCTTTTGCGGCTTGTCACTGCAATAACTTCATCTATCGATGTTGGCATATATGATATGTCAACTATTTTACGATGAGGAAATAGGTATCCAAACAATCTAACTCTTTAGGAAAATTACGTGTAAGATGATTACTACATAAATGTGTTACCAAAATGAGTAGATAAACTTTAACCCGCTGTAAAAAAAATTGTAATGAGTGTGAGAAAAATTATTTTAGGGTTTGACGCTTTTGTTGGGAGGATGATTTTTAATAGATAAGGTTCCAAGTTGTATTTACATTTTCGTCTGCTTCGAATTTGGTCACCAAAATTTTATTGCGGTGATTATCGTTGGGAGTGTTAAAAGGGAAGGAGGATAGCCCGCATTAGTATTACCTCTCAAGTAAAATATATGTACTTAGAGATGTTTCCAAGAAACGTCAAGAAACCATTGGTATGTGCATGGGCGTAGCCAGGTAGGGGCATGGGGATGCTCGAGCCCCGACTAATTTAACAAAAAATCCACGCATTTATGCGGCAGACTTTGAAGTCACTACGATAACTTCTCTGTCATTTTTCTTGAGCAACATCAATTCGGTTCAGTTCAACTGTAGATGATCGTTTTGACACTTACATGCTCGACAAGGTGTGGGTGGCATTGCACATAAGCGTGGTGGCATGTTGCAAGTGCACTGACGACTACGCAAATGCTTAGTTTGAACTTCGGCAATTTTTTTTTCAAATTTTTCTTCGCCTTCTCTTCGCCATCCTGACAATGAATTACTTATAACAATTCACCAAAAACTGGCAACCAGCGCACGCGCGTGCCACTGCCACCGTATGCGCCAGTCAATAGCACGGATTGCTGCACACACATGATGATGTTGCAGTTTCGGCGCATAGCAGCACTACAACTCACTGCAATATTGAAGAGATAATTTTCTCAGCTGCAATGTATGCCAGTACGAATGCCCGTTCAGCAGCTGCAGGTTGCATATGATTGCGCACGTATCACTTCTATATGTATCTGTGTATTTATATGCGCTTGCAAGAGAAGCCTACCTACGTCTATGGAACTGAACAGACGCGAAGTGATCGCCAGAAATTGCGCATGCGCAACCATCTCACGTCGCGAGTATTTATAAAGCCGGCTGTATTGGGAGTAAAGCGAATGCAGGCTTGCGCAAAAGAACATGCAGATAGACCGTGTGTATGTGTGTGTGTGTTAGTGCTATAACCGGAGCAGCCCCACATTTGGCAGCCGACGCCGCCGTCGCCGTCATCTTCACCTTCCCATTGATTTGCTCCACTGGATTGGTATTTTGCCAGTGCTTGCTGCTGTTGGTTGTTGTTTGTTGTGCGCATGCAATTTATGATTGAAATCATGCAATGCCATAAATGCAGCTTTTACATGACACAAAACACACACAACGTGCCACATGAAGCGCTCCACTGCCGGCAAGACGCAGATACATAGAGGATGTCAGTAAAACTAGCAGAAGCAACGTTGGCGGTTGAGTTTGTACATTGAAAGCGGCACATTCGATAATACATATATATATATATATATATATCTAGTACGTACAAGTATTTCTGATATCGGCTTCCATATTTTTACTGTTTTATTTGTTTGATTTCTTTGATTTCTCGCAATAAAAAACCGCAATAATAAATTATGTTGGCGAATATGACTTTTATTATTCACATTTTTCTTTAAGATTGTTGTTAGCGTTATAGTTGCTGTTGTTGTTATTGCTATTGCCAGCGCTATTGTCAATACTTGCACCGACATTTCGTTGCGGTAACTCGTGCAGTCTATTGTCTTGCAACGAAGACCACCCCACCAACCAACCAATCGCACCATATTCTCGCGTATCTTCGCATATGCACTTTTGTATTCAACTAAATACATATTTACATACATACATGTGTTGGTATGGATGTTTACATGTCTGTGTGTTATTTGATAGATTGCACGTCGCCTCATTTCGCTCTGTGTCGGATGCGATTTGATTGGTTTTTCGTGTCAAATAAGTACATATTTGATTTGGTTTATCTCTAAATACTTTTGCGGTTATATTGAGTGTGTATATGAGAGGAATAGAATGGCATGCAGAATGGTTGTATCCCTGCAGGAAAATTGTGAGCTAGTGGAGAAAATTTATTTTTTTTTAATAATTTCCAAGGTCCAAACACAAAAAATGTGGCTATAGCTCATTAAGGCCACTGAGTCAAAGTATGATTTTGTAGAATTCGTTTTCAATTCGAAGGAACCATTTTCAAATGGAAATGAAATTTTAGAGCACCTGCTAAATGCATAATTTGATAAAAGCTTCCTCGCGAAAAATATTACGTGTTTTTGGTTCTCTTAATACTGTATGTCTGATAGGACGGCAGGTCCTGCAAACGATGTATCGATATTTTTGAATCGATGTTTACAATTTCCGTAAATCGCTAAATTGACGTCAGTGGCAAAGATGTTTGAAACATTGATTTTAGTATGACTCTGACTAGTTTTTGCATTCACCTTAGCCATTATGTCTCTAAAATGGTTTGGTCATGAATTTTATTACTCATTCGTTAAGGAAACCTTCAGAAATTTCGAATTTAGCTTTCAGTATTAAGAGTTCTAGCCTTGAAATTTTAGGCCCCAGCGAACTTACAACGGTATGCTAAATAAATATAGGAAAAGAAATCCATATATACTTATGTTTTTCTCTAATTGAGGAGACTGCATTGATTGGGATCGAAAAGTATTAAATTTTCCTCTAAAAATGTGACTAGAACCAAACCAGTTGTGAAATATGGGAAATTATCGATGTTTATCTGGCGATGTATTTTATCATCGATGTTCATTTCTCCGATGCATCGAAACATCGATGTAGCAATGTGGAGTGTATGGGAAAGCTGCAGAGTCCCGCTTGGAAGTAGCGCAATTGTCAAATTTAAGGAAGAGGCAACCCTAATTGAGCTACTTACTTAGATTACCGGACTAATATGGTGTCTTCTAAGCTGAGGGTTTACTTTTATAGAAGCTGCTTGAACTTTGTTCTATCCACGGAAAACGGAAATTAAATTGTCTTCCCACGTAGTTGTAAGTTAAAAATTTCTTACAGGGTTACCTACATTAAATGCTTTCCTATCTTTATTAATTTTCATTCTTTCATGTGAAGTCTACATGAATGCAAGCACTAAAGCGTTATTGAGTATGAAAATAAAATGTCCCTGCTATATTTATTGCAGAATACGCGAAATGAAATAAAATAAAAGAAAATAACAAAAAGAAAGCAGATTTTTTAAGTTAATTTTCTTCACTCATCCAAAGATTTGTACTAGAAATTAATGTTTTCATCATCAAATTATAGTAAGAAAACCAAAATTTTCGGCAAGTACTTTCAACGCGGTTTTTAGTTGGAGCCGGGCCTTCTTCGTGAATATATTGATGGCTGAGTGGAAGATTGACCTATCTCGACAGACAGTTCGAAAAGGCCCTATCAAAAAAAATTATTCAACAACGACCTATTTCAGAGTTTCGTTGAAGAACGTCTTAGTTTAGAATTGGATTGAAGAATACCCTATCTTAGCACATTTTCTATGTATTTTAGATTGAGATAGGGCATTCTTCAACCAAATTCTGAGATATGGTGTCTGTCAAGTAGGGCGGTCTTGAAAAGTTTTCTGAGATAGGGCATTTTCGAACAGGCTGCCGAGGTAGGTCGATCTTCAACTTAGCCATCGATATGTAAGTGGTGTATCAAAAGGAAACAATTTTTAAAAAATTTACTGTCTTCAGATTCAGAATCAGGTCTGTTTTTCTTGAATTGGTATAATGGAAAGGTGTGGCCTGCTATTTCGGAGATCAAGACATTTCCTCATTTGACCTAATGGGGCTGTGAAGAGTGGGTTTACCCGCTGAGCTAAAAATCTCCCCATGCAAATTGCTTGGCTTTTTCAGTTTTTCACTTTGAGGCAGGGAATGTAATCACTACATACCCAAATTTTTATTTTTAAATCATTGCAAAATCGTAAGTTTTTGATTTTTATCTTTTCAATAAAAAATAGTCCTTAAATTTGGATTATATTTTTCGATATTTTATTTTTTAGCTTTTAAATTTATATGACCGTGTTAAAAATGTATGACCCAAAAATGAAATCTGAAAATGAAGTTATGGTATGATTAAAAAATCTAAAAAAAAATGAAGATTAAACTTGATCAGAAAAAAAAAAATCGTAAAATAACGGTTAAATTTTATCAGAAAAAAAAGTAATCCCATTTTGACTAGTTTTATATTAAAATCGTTACTTTCAATGGCGACTACAATTTAACATAATTTTTTGGTATTTAGACTTGACCGTATGGTTCTCGTGGTTTTTGCTATATTAGAGTTCTTATTAGAAGATTGACTTAAATGCAGGCAGAGCATTTAATTTTGTTTTTGTTATTTGTGGCATAATGAGGTTTTGTATTTCAAACATTTTTTTTTTAACAAAAACCCGCTGAAGTTGAAATTGAATAAATTATTAAAATTGTGTTCGAACGTAACTAAAATGTTTTATATTTATTGATTCCTTCCCATTGTAAATACTTTCGTTCAATATTTCACCTTTGCTTTCATTTGTTAGCCTTTGAATCAATCAAATTTAGCAATTTTGATACGACTGTTTCCCACGCAGAAACTCAGAACTGTTATTTTGTAGTAAATATATCAACTCGGAGAGCAAAAAATCCAGTGTGCAAATAAAATATCTGTTGTTGGAAAGAATTGGAATTTTTAAACAAACGCTTTTCCTGCTCACTGATTCGAGTCCAATGCTATAGTATTGCTCGTTTCATAAATTCATAAATACTGTTATTTAATACTTTAAATTTAATTCTGCGAAATTGGGAAACAGCAATTTAATAATATATTTTCAAAGAAACTTGAAATTAAATTGTAAGCAAATAGCAAAAAAATAATAAAAGCTTTAAATTTCAGCTTCTTTTGTAATTATATTTTTAATCGCTTCTCTTTGCCTCACAAAAGCAGCAAATATAAAAATAAAAAACATAGATACACTATTTGTAAGCAACAAAATGTTGAAATAGTCTGTTAATTGCTGACGCCCAGCCACAAAAGATAGCCAACATAGCTTCAGCAAGCAACAACAATAAGTATAATTATATGTAATGATAATCGTATCAACAGATCAAAAGTTGTGATTTACACAAACTTATCTGGTTGAACAGTAAGTGGCAAACAAGTGATTAAAATCAAACAGCCAACAATAAAGCACGAACAATCAATAACACTTATGAATTGTTTGTATGTAAATATGTTATTCGAATTGTCCGATTTAAGTAGTGTAATTATTGCTATGAACCATATCTACATACATATATATTTAAATGTAAATTTTTGAAAGGCATAATAACATTTTTAAAGACCTCTAAATTGCATGCGTTGTGTTTAATAAAATCAATAAGTCAACAGTAGTTTGTAAAATTTTTGATACAAAAAAATTAATTTCATGACGATCGCCAAAGCTAAGGGAATTCAATCAATTTACAAACGAATTTGCTCTGCTTCTTTCAAATACTATTAAATATAACATAGATATGTAGATATGTATTTTCAATATCTCCATAATCACTATTTTCCTAGGTTACCAAATGTGCAGGTACTTCCTACTCAAAATTTGCACGCTACAAAGCGGCATGTTGCCGCTTGGCCTTCTTAGCTCTGTAGTGTCAGTACTCGATGGATCTGAATTTTTTGTTTGCTAAAAATTACCGTAAAACGACACAAATATCTTTATAGATCTATCTATATAAAATAAATTAATGTGTCTTATCTTCGCAGTTATAAGGCTGCGAGAGCACCCCCGACTGAAAATATCCCAGCGTGGTCTAGACAATTGGACAATACTAGCCCACCAGTTTTCAAAGCCAAGGAAGAATGTTTAAAATGTTTATTCCAAAAGGGGAAACCATAGCCAGGCGAAAATCGTTGGATTCCTGACTCCCTTCTCAGTTTCTCACCGCCAGACAGTGGAATAAAATTTGTTTACTCTTCAAATCCTAACCGATTGCGATCGTTTTGCCTTTTGAAAGGTTCGCTATTAAATTTAATTTTAGTTAGTTTGTTTGAATACCTTCTGGAGATTAAGCTGGATAGGCGACGAATCAGAAATCTTGGGGCAGCAGTTGTGTGAACTCCCAGCACTTAGTAGAGTAAAAGCTACAATTCATGGCGCAGACCTTAATGTTTTTTAATAAATAGGTTTAACGCTCCGGATGGTATCATAATGGGACCAAATCACGGACCTGAAGTTCACTATAGCCGGTATCAAGTTACTAAATATATGATAAGAGAAGTGCAAGGTTAGCCCAATTGAATTGAAACAACCCGAGCGTCCTGCGCCCTCTAGCGGAAAGCTCATCTAAGCTACGGCCGCTCGTCGACTACCTGCCTCACCGCCCAGAGTGGATCAGGTCTTGCAAGAGGGATATTTCATGAGCAAGGTATAGGAAACCATTTAAAATTTTAACTTTAAATTTACACGTTTAACAATTTTGGTAGCGAATTTTCCACCAAGTGTTATTTCACCATAACTATATCCGTAAACAAATCTATTTAAGTATGTATGTCTGTTTAAGTTATGTTGCTCATATATTTGATTGCTAAATACGTACGTACATTCATACATATGTGCTTTTTCATATGTAAATACAACAACAAACATATTTAATAGCTAATGATATCTGCGGTTGTCATCACAAAGACCGAACTACTCATTGCTTCTCACACCGCAGAGTTGCACATACGCGCCCGTAATCCAATATTTATTATTGATAATGACACAAGTAAATGTTATCTCTACTTATGTATGTGTGCGCGCATCCACACTTGACTACACTACTAAAACCGACTCAATAGCAATAATGGCCACAACAACAACTATCTTCATTTAGCAAGAACAACAACACAGGCGTTGAGAAATCACAAATACCGCAAAGCTTTTCGTTTGCTGAATTTAATAGTGCAACACATAGATACAGCAATATCGTCGCTTTAGCAGCGCGTTGTTGTCGCTGTTGATCTTGACTCTGCTGCTGACTGCTGGCTGCTGCGCCCATTAACGCTTATTGCCGACGCGCACAAAACGCCCCTCGGTTGCGGTAATTTGCACTCATCGCCGGCATAAATACCCCATCACGCGACAGCGGGCAGTATGAGGGGGGTGGAGCGGCGAGCACCAAAGCACCAAATGAAAAGTGTGCGTGCGTGCGTGTGTGGTGTAAGCGAAGTAGGGCGAGTGAATGTGGAGCTGGCGGAGAGCGTGATTCGGTGTGCAGTTGCATGGGGCGGTCAAAATGCATTTACAACATTTACGCAACGCACCAAAAACACCTCCAACCTCGCTTCCGCCCCTTCGCTCGGCGGCTCAGGCGGTGCTAACTCATTCTCGACGGCTTGAATGGCTGATTGTATCGAAATTATTACGATGTGGTAATTTTATGGGCACACAAAGCAACGCAATGCGCGATGCTGCCACAGAGGGGCAACAACAACTGCAGTGGGCATACGAAAACAAAAGTTGGCAGTGCAACAAATTGGATTTACTAAGATTTGCTTTGCGAGTGAGCAAGCCAAGCTACTGGCGGGCCAAGCAATGCCTTGGCCAACGCATCAATTCACATGAAATCCTCGACAGCGGGCCAACGATGTGCTGTGCCACATTTCCACCATAATCGTGTATGTATGTAAGGAAGTAAGTGCTTGAAGTCACTGCTGCTGTTGCTGCTCCTTGCGTATTGTATGCAGATGGAATCGCTCTGATAAGATGTGTGGCTTGTGATACCAGCTGACCGGCGTTTGCAGCTTCCACATGCTTTCCTCTGTTGCCTGGTGGCTGTTGCGCGGTTCTCCTATCCAACTGTTGTGCCAACTGCGCTTACGAAAGGAGCCTTGGTATTCGTAAATACATTCCAATGTTGGATTATAAATTGGTCATTGCGAAGGTTAAATGACGACTTTAAGGATATTAATGAAATCATATTATTATTACATGTACGCCGCAGCGCAACTGAGGTAGAGACCGCTTTTTGATCGACAAGGAGTATTTACATTACATATAGGGATAGAAAGAGAGGTAACGCCGAAAAGCTTGCGTGGAAAAACGGCTTATTTAATAAGAGAGGTTTTAGAACCAATATGAATGAGCACTCCTATCTACACGTTTTCATTTAAGATTAGGCAATGGGTTTAGATATTCTCCTTCTTTTAGTCCAAAATTTTGTCGGGTTGCCACGAAACCAAAAAAACTTCGTCAAACGCCAGTTCCGCCAGTTATTCATAGGAAGTATAGACAGTGTTTTCTGCACTTCATCCAACCATAACTCTCAAATAACAGACAAAATTCTGTATAATTTTAATAGACAAGGTCGAATGGGCATTGAAAATGTGTTTTTACATTTATCAATATTTATTTTTGAAAAAATTAAATGTTAAGGACGAAATTTATTTTCTTAAAAAAAATAAAAGGGCATCTCCAATACCTATTCAACCTTCGGAACTTAAAAATTTTATTATTTTTTATTTCTTTAGAATTTTCTCTTTCCTGTGGTACCCATACTATTATCTTACATTGCGCTAAATGTTTTAAATAATTTCTTAAAATAATTATAAATTAAAAATACTCTGACGTCAGAGAGAAAACTGATGAAATACTACATTAAAAATTTAATATTTCTTATGTCTTCTCGGCTGACTCGAGCGTTAAAGTCGTCAAGCCTAATTTTTATATAGAATCTGGCGCTTGATTGCTTCTTACAGGTGGACGAAAAATCTAATTCTCGTCATGGTGTGTCGGTAAGTTAAGTCGACTTTATTTAATTCATCTTACATACGTAATGTGTTAAGTTATACATACAGTGACGAACAAAATTATTGGCACTGTGAATTTTTCGCAATATATGCAAAATGTTTTTTATTCTTATTTATTTGCGATAATTTTTTATAAAAATATGGTTGATACTCCACCATAAAACATAAAAGCCAAATCTACAAACTTTGTGCAAAACTCAGGAAAATTCAATAAATTTGCATACTAATTTGCAACTAGAATGGAAAATGACACTGAAGATGGCACAACGCCAAAACCGGTTTGTCTGCAAACCAAATTTGACAAGGGATGACGGAAATTCGTTCCAAAATACATCATCTTCGGACTTTTCGGCTCGCTACGTTTTATTTTTTGGGATGTTTTTTTTTTTATTTTTCGGGAGCTTTCGAGATTTTTCAAAATTTTCTTCGGCACCTTTCGCAGTTTTCATCAACTTCCAAATCAAAAACTAATTTTAAATTTTAAGTTTACTTTGAACGAATCGACATATCTTTTCTACAATACAAAAAAAAAATATTCTAAAGTTTTGCTTTTTATTATAAAATACATATTGGGCACATTCTCTCTATAATTTTGCATATTCGTGTTATCCACAGTGACGGACATATTCCACAAACTTTACTAGACGCTCTAATGCACTTTCGCTGCGCAAATACTGGCATTCTATGCGTTAACATTTTGCCAAGAGTCGCGTCATTGTTGTTTTTTGTTACGCCATAAATTTATAACAGAGTGCACATTAATTCAAATCTCGACCATCGACAGTTCATTTGATGGCCTCGGGCCATTGACGCTGATTATTATGATTATTGTTATTGCGCGTCATGTACATGTACATACATACATACATATGTATGCATATACACGCGCATTTGGTGCAACTAACTTACCTACCGATCGGACAAGCAGAATGAGACCAGCAGGAAGGTACATAAATCACAACCAATAGCTACTATAACTTTTTGTGGGCTGCTATGTACAAGTATAAGTAATCAAGAGCAAAATTACAAAAATACATGCATACATATGTACATATGTATAAGGACTCTCGGCGTTGTTGGGTGGGAAGGGTTTTCAGGCCAATATTTGTGCGGCTACTTGTAGTTTGTATAGCATACAATATAACACATCTGTAGCTGTGAAATGATGGTCGCCACCATCACCATCGCAAACAGTGGGCCGGAGCGGCAGAAGCAGTGCAAAAAATACAACAAAAAATCTTTGGATGACTAGAGGCGGCGCTGTGGCAACAAATTTGTTGCATACAATAATAATGAAGCAAGGAAGAAATTCATTACAATGTAATTGAGCAGCGGAGCGAGTGCGAAATGCGAAATGCGGCGGGGTCTGGAAACGTGTAGCTCGGGTGATGACTAGCCAAATAGCGCGTTGGTATATGGTGCAACATTGGAACCATTGGACTGCCATGCTGATGCTGCCGGCAATTGTGCTAACAATCCAACGACATTTGAACGAATAACTTGACTACCAAGCGACTGAAGGTCATTGAAGGCTGTGGATGAGGCGGAGTGGGTGAGTGGTTTGGAGCGGAGTGGAGTGGCTGCCTGAACTGATGGTTAGTTATGGGCTTGCATCAATGTTTTACTTAACTTTTCACCGTTTCCGAAGCTATTTACGCTTCAGCTGACTTTATGCAGTGCTGTCGTCACTGAATGTGTTTCCGCCGCCACAGCGGTGGTGGATTTCATTGTTGTAGCGCCGCTAAATCAGCAGCAAAGCAATTCAGATTCATTCGNATGCAGTGCTGTCGTCACTGAATGTGTTTCCGCCGCCACAGCGGTGGTGGATTTCATTGTTGTAGCGCCGCTAAATCAGCAGCAAAGCAATTCAGATTCATTCGTTTGGAAAGCAACGGCAAGTTTCTAATTCACAATCGACAGTGGAGGGGACGTAATCAAAGTTGAAGGAACAGTGTGTTCGGCACAAAAAAAATTAAAAATAAAAGTATCTATGTACATACATACATATGTATATATGCACGAACATTAATGTAAATGAGCTCATTGCGTGAACATTATAATACGAAATAAACCACTGTAAGTAACTATGCATTCAATTATAGAGCCCAAAGCTCGATAGGCTCGCGCGGCTTTAATTCTTCTTTGAAAACATTGAACAGGTCAGAGAAAATTGCCACCATTTGCATTCCAGCCATGGTAAAATCTGTCTGCTCACTCACCTCCTGCAGACAAGGACGCGCTTTTTATGGAACGAAAGAAACATAGTCGCAAGTTAGATTAGTTGGGCAAGGCGTGAACGAAGACTTCATACTTCAACTCAGAGGCATATTTTCTCATTTCGAACGCCCTCTAAGAGAGCCAAGAGGAGGCATGTTCCTTTACCAGAGTTATCCTGAGCCCAGTTCCGTTATTTTTACATGAATACAGAGCTACTCGGGAATCAATCCTCGACTGCTATTACATTTTCCAACCTTTCTTCGCAGAAATGGTCAGCTCCGCATCAAACCATAACGGAAACATCGTGTAAACCACACTGAACTTCTAAGGCCATTTCAGAACCAGAAAATCAGTACGTACATAAACCTTTAAAATCACCGTCCAAAAGTCGAAAAGGACGAAAAGGACCCGGTTCAATTGTAGCCATGCTAATAAGCGACTCTACGTGGTCCACAAAGACTTGTTGCCATACTAAATACTTATACAGACATTTACATATATTACAACTAAAATTCGCTTAGTTATTTAAGCGGTAAGCAATTCACTTATTACCCTAATGCTTGCTTCCATCTCAAGTCACACATCATCACTATATTGTGCAGTGAAATAATGCCAATGCACTAGCAAACCTTGCAGGAAATGTAACTAACTATAAGTTAACTTGAAGTTGATTAGAAGGGAACTAAAGGACACCATTATCTGTATAGTTTCTTGCGGAAATGTCTATGGCGATGGCCGCGAAATGCCCAAGGGTGGTTACCTCCGCATCAGATGTCAACTAACGTGTAACTAACTACTTGTGGACTTGAGATACCAATGAGAAAGAAAATAATTTTTTTTTTAGTTGTTTTCACTTGTTTATTTATTTACTTTATTTAACATAATGCATGAAAATCCTAACCTCAAAAAAATCACCCGTTATATGTATTTGTTTACATTATCGGCAGTAGGTCGTCCCATATTCCACCAGACATAACTTCAAAATGATAGCATAAAATTTCGATCTTCATTTTATTCGAAAAGTTTTTGTGAAGTGCAGAAAAAAGTGTATTCAAAGTAAAATTTGTATGAGGATATTTAAATGGAAACTTATGCAATTATTTTTCAAACATTTTCAAGTGGGCATGTTTTAGTTAACTACAATTTATGTATTTTAAAAACTAACTACAATTGAGCTATTTTTTATCAATTGATAATTTTTTCTGCATGGTAGCTTTCATGCTCACACACACACACATACTCAAGTACATTTCAAGTTCACCAATACTATAATTTCGCTTGTTGTGGCATGTGTTACACGTACCTACTCATTTCATAATAGCACAATTCCTTTATCCTCCTCTGCATAGCTGCCCGTTGATGGCGATACTGGCACTGCATTAGCATCTCCAGCTCCTATACTATCATCATCTTCCATCAGCAGGCAGCAGGCAGCGCAGGCAGCACGCAGCAGCACCAGCTACAGAAACTTCTTCGAGCACTGGTTGTTGCCGTCGCCATGCTGCTGGCTGCCTTTAGCTTGGCCATAGCCATTACCGACTCGAATAAATCATTCATCGAGTGGACCCCCAATTATTTGTCAATTTATGTCTCCTTCAAGGGCAGCAGACTATAAATAATTGTACTACCGGTGCTTGCCAAGCAGTTGTTGTTAATATTCTACGCAGTTATACATAAGTATGTGCATATTGCAAGTTATTGTTGTTGCTATTGTGGCTGATATCAGAGTTGTTAGAATGCTGTTGTTACCACAGTTGTTGCTACTACGACTCTTTCTGTTGCGCCAGCCCGGCAGAGTTTGCAACTCTACTTCACTTTGTGGTATGAATATGCAGTCAGTGCGTTTAAGTATTAGGGTTAGGATGTTTATGCTTGGTTGTGTATTTTGTGCGTTTTATTATAGTATGCCACATCGCATAGGCATTGCTACCACATGCTACGTATCCGTATCAGATTCGCATACACAGATATAGTATTTAAATGTTTACCACATACATACATGCTACATACTGATGCTTGAATACACACACATACTTGATGTATTTTAATGAATACATATGTATGTACGTTAGTAAGGATGCCTCAACTCATACATATAGTGCCCGAGGCATTCATAAGTTGCGCTAGAATGGTCTATTATTAGCCAAAATTAATCCTTCCGCATAAGGAAATGAAATTGGAAATGTGACAAGGCTGGTTGTGTGACAAGTCCTGTATGTAGGTAGGTAGCCTATGTACCTCCTCATTCCGATGAATGAATTAAGTAGTTATCTGTATATAAGTGAGTACATATGCATATATTTGTTACGTCTGACGTATATTTGCTACGTCATACCGGATCTACATAACATACAGCATAATGGACCTGAAAATGGGTTCAAGACCCGGACTGGTCGAAAATCTCTTAACATTCCAGTGCAACGTATACTTGAAATACGGGGGCACGATACTCAACACTGTTGAATGCTGTGACTGGCTGCGCGTTTAACAAAGAAGATCTTTAAATGTCTTCATAAATAAAAAAAAAATGTTTTAATTACTCAAAGTGTTTTAAAGCTCGAAAATTCCGCTTTTTATTTACATATAACATGTTTTAATAGATATTTTGAAATATTTTTTTTTTAGAGCAAAACTCACTAGCCACACAACTAGCCTTGCGAAGCATGAAAGCCGGCAAGGCTCCAGGCCGCGATGGCATACCATAAGAGGTAGCAGCGAAAACAAACCCTGATTTTCTGCTTAACATGTACAACATTCCCTTAGGCCCGGGTCTTCCCAAGGTATTACTCATGACGTCAGCCCTAGAAAACGAGGGAGGCCTTTCACGCCGACAACATGGCTTCAGGAAGGGGAACTCAACTATAGGATCCATTAATGAAGTAGTTAATCGGCAAGATGGGACGACATCCTCCTCCCATCCTCAGAGACCATTGGCTGTTGTGCGACACAAGGCAAGGTCGGAGAAAGAGACGTATAACCGGCGGAGCGGCACAGGGGTCTGTTCCTGGCCCGGACCTCTGGAACGCTTCCTTGTCACCTTCGTTGCAGCTCAACAAGTTATGCGTAGCGTCAGTGGATGGATGAGTGATCACGGTCTGCAACTGGTTACGGCCAAAAACGAGATCGCGCTGGTCACCAAGAAACGTATCCCAACAATTATAAACATGATGGTCGGACCTCAGCTCGTTGACAAATTTTAGGTATACAAAATACCTAGGGGTAAAGCTTGGCAACAAACTCACATTCTGGGAACTCATTCATGGAGTATGTGAAAAAGCTGCGCTGGCAGCTGTGGGTGGCCCGACACCATGCCGTAGGAAACTTTTTATGACAGCAGTCCTCCTGTACGGGGCAGAAGTATGGGCAGATGCTTTGAAAGTAAAAAAAAAATACCGGATTCAAATGTCAGCGGTCCCACGCAGAGGGGCACTACCGCGGACGCGGTTCTAGTTATTTCTGGCGTCAAGCCAATTGAGCTACTTGCTCATGAGCGAAAAGACTATCTCAGTAAGAGCACGCGAGCAACTAATCCAACAGTGGCAACAAGACTGGAGTGCGGGGACAAAAGGTCCATGGACGCACATCCTGATAGCTGAATACAAGCAGGATTGCAGTGTCAGATGCTAGATACCTTCGCGGACAATGGGAGGTTGGGGTTTAGTGGGTAGCCCAACACGCTTCGGTGCGAGTCCCACACTCGTGGAAGGTAGTATAGAGATAAGCGCCCCCGGCCAAGGTGTAAAGCTTTTCCCCCTCTAACGAACAAAAAAAAAAAGAAATAATAAAAATAGAGCATGCTTATCTGCTAGACCTTCAAAGTCACCCTTATCTGCATTGTTACTTGCTCGATACAGATTCAAGGCAAAGTCCTTATCTCTCCATGAGTACATCCGCCAATCGGTCAGTCGCTGACCTATAAAGTTGCTAAATACCTTTGCGTACATACATAAGTAAATGGAAAAAGACGTCAATGAATGCTCTAATATCACCATTTTGCTGTCAACTCACTTTAATAAGAAGAAAACAGTGAAATGCCAAGCTTTGACAGCTGCAATGGAATTCGGAGGCCTTCCTACATATTTGACAAGCGAGTATTTGATACACAGCTGGCGATGACATCAATCCATACTTATGTTTGTATGTATTTGCATACAGATTCGCCCATTGGCTATGTGTCCTTGTTTGATGGCATAAAAATGGGGTGAGAAAATCAAGAACCACCAACAAGATGTACATATTTGATAATAAAGCTACGCACAACAAGAGGAAATATGTGAAATGAGGGTGAAGGTCTTCAAAGAAAAAATTGATCGCTGGCATATTTTGCTAATATTCGAGCGGAGTATTCAGCAAAATTATTAAGATATTCCGGCCAAGTGTTGCTATGTACCTCACACTCTTTGTTTGCTCGCTTAAGTGTGCTGGCTGAAGATGGACGCTTTGACGCCTAAAAAGCTACTTTAAGTATACAAACGCAACAGGCACACGGCTGGGCAAAACTTGCCCGGCTCCGATAGCATAAGCAGACGTTTCATGTAATCGTTGGCAACGCTCGATAGAGGCTTGATTTATGGCACGGAGCGAAAGTGGTTAAAGCGGACGGGTGGGGAAATGAAAGAAAACCGCAAATTATGTATATTTTTGCGTTGTTTGTTGATTTGTTGTTGTTTATTTAATCACTCGAAATTGTTATTTTGCTATTCGAAAGGCATTTTTGTGTCGGAAGTTAAACCGGATGCAATTTTTGCGTTTGTCAACACGACAAAAGGTAAACAAATCACAATTTCACTATTGAATAAATAATTGCACAACAAATTTATGCCACTGATTAGGTTTGTATTTTTTGAGTACACTTAAAAAAAAATAGAAAAAAATGAGAGCTAGGAAAAACTAAAAAAATACATAAATATGAGTAATTTAGTCGCAAACGATGATATATTATATATTTAGATAATCCATCAAACGTCACCGGTACAAGCAAAAAGTTGAAGAGGAGAGTAACTTTGATTGTGAAACGGTTTAAATAATTCCCAGGGTTTTGTGAGCTCAATGATTTTTTTATTATCTTACCTTTTCCGCGAGGTTGTGACGTTTTTTCGCTCTTCCATTATTCCATTTGACGCTGTGTGCAATTTTTTAATTACACCGCTCGAAACCCACCTCTCCTCTTTCAACACACCCAGCGACTGGTAATTGACTGGCCGTCAGTTTTGGTTTTGACAGTCCAACCGACCGGCTATTCTGCTGGCAGGACAAAAGTTGTGCGTCAAATTAAAATTTTAAATATTGATTCACACCTTGCCCACAATAGCCACGCCCACCGCATGCACCGCCAATTTCCCCAATTTGGCTGACCGTTAAAGTGCAATCTGCGTTAATTATGACATTATTTAGTTGTTGTCGGTTGGTCGAACGTTGATGAAAATTAAAATTACGCTACTCTTATGTACCACAAACAAGTGCGTACATTAGACCGTACCACCTTTACAAGCAAATAAAAAAAAGTTCGCCGTATACCCCTGTGACTGGAATAATGAGACAAGTGAAAAATGTAAAGTGACAGCTTCTACGGTCGGCAAAAAGCTCGAAATAGCCTTCGAATCGAAATAATTCTTTAGCAAAAGTTTAATGATTTTTAGCCAGCTTTAATTTTTTGAGATTAGGGTTGTACCTTTCAAACGTAAAAACTGGGTAAGTACTAGAACGGGGTACTTGAGATCAATGAATTTTTCAGCAAAATAGTTGTTATGGAACATCGATATATTAGATTTATATTTTAAGATACGACTGTAAATGCCGAGAATGTGACGAAAAATGTGAAAAGGGGACCCTAACGTTCTGTAAAAGAAAGTTTTTCGAAATTGTTTTGCAAAAATTCTTTTTTTTTTTAGGTACGGTCTAGTGTACATACTATACTATGTGCATATGTATGTTTATGTATTTACGTGCGAAATGACTCGCATTCGCACTCTTCAGCCGCTGTATGTCTGGCAGGCGGCAGCGTTGCAGCATTTGTTGTTTTCACTTAAATGCCATCAATATTGGCAAACAACGTACACGGCTTAATCAAAAGTAAATTGGAAAATTGCGGTTTTTACTATAATTTAATATGGTAAATGTGTTGGTACGTTGTTTGTGCGCAAATACCGATTAAAGGATAAAGGGAATGGAGGGATGGGGTGGTGTGGAAATTAATTTAATATTGAGGACACATACATATGTACATACATGAATATATGTATAAGCAAATGAGCCGAAATATATAGACACAAACATACATACGTATATTTAAGTGTACGCTTGAATATTTTAGTATGTATTCAAATTAAACATACCATTTAATTTTACAGGTTTGGTCAGCTTGAATCTCGTTTAAAAAACGGCCCTTTTAACTTAAAAGGTTAGAGAAGGAATTTTTTTATTTTATCATTTGCTTAGCTGGCCCTGGAATAGGCGGTAAGTAATCACGGGAACTCCTATACTTTCTCTATAACAATAACTTGCCTCGACGATGCCTAGGATCCCAATTAGGATACTTTCGAGGCTATCAAAAGGAGTACAGGCACACCCTGAACATTTTCGATTGCACTATAAGCTGTCAGAGCATTCACCCCGCTAATCGGTATTGTGCACAACAGTACGCCGCAGCCTGCCGGAAAGACGCTGGGAGGGAGTCAAAACTTTAAGTTAACGGAGAGGTGCGGACTGAACATACCATCTCCGACCGACCAGCTACAATCGATCCATAAATCTTCGACAAGATAAAATCGCAGACTTGGAAATTATAATTCAGGATGCTAAATATGTATATAACATTTGGGAATCACTGCAACCATCTACTCAATAGGTTATACTTCTTTTGGCAAATAACATATGAGATGAAAATCGGAATTGACGGCCGCCGTAGTAGAACGATTTCATTCATGTGCTTATACTCTGTGGAAACCATGTATCTGCTCGAAAATAAGTGAATCCTTGCCCAAATGCAGAAGCAAAAATATTTGGCCATACATTAAACAGACCAGTGCTCGAATCGTCACATACGATATCGTATTAGTCGTCACGTAAAAACAGATTTTTCGGATTATGACGTGAACGTACTCTTCATCACATTCAACTTATACGACTGACGTATCACGTAATTTTCTTTCGTATGGTTTTCGATCCGCGAACGGATGCTACGATTCGAGCCCTGGTGATTGAGGTTTGCATTTTTTCGATCGATGACGCTCTCTTTCGACCACAAGGTAAGTAAGGACAGAAATAAGGAAACTTGGAATATGGCCGTGATCTCTAAAAAAGAAGGGCTATTTCTGCATTTGAGGCAAGTATATAAAAATATATGCCAATCTGAGCCAGGATTCTGGAGATGGTAGCGTATCATGTACAAGGCCTACGAAATTTAAATCTCAATAGAGGGTCCGATTGAATGTTCTGTAGATTTGTTGAGAGCGACCATCCTGGATCCATTTGCAGCTTGCTGTGTTGTAAATGCCTGTTACCTTTAAAATCTACATGAATTGAATATGTACACGAGACGTATCTTCTCTTCATGATGTTTCCTCTACTATTTTGCAACTAATATTGATTTTGTAATTACAATTTAATTCAAGTTCCATAATCGCCAGTAAGCAGCTGAAAGTTAAGTAAAGGCTAAAGTGGAATTTATAAAAGCTTTCCTACCAGAAGCAATGCTCTTACTTATTATACATACATACATATATATGTTTATATAACTTGCTAGGTCTGAGATGCCCACATTTACTATTGAAATGATTCAAATAAATACATATGTATCCACCTCTAATAGAGGGTATCCTTTTAAATTGTTCACCTTTAGGAGCTTAATGAGAACAAGATAAGAGCAGGCAAGAGCAGGTAACGAAGGTGTTGTCAGTCTTAAACGGTTTTCACTCGCTCGCTTTGCATCACACTCAGTCATTTCAGCATTCACTTATTCATTCATTCATTTATTTAATCATTCAGTCGTTCAGCGACTCAGTCATGACAGATTCCAACAACCACAATGTAGTAGATGATAGATTTTTGAATTATATACACATCTGTGGATGTGCGTGTTAGTGTTCGTTTAATCTTTCCTTAATTTATATACAATTCCTTGTACGTATTTACATTTGTGCAATCTTTCATTCGACGCTTTTGCGTAACGTTTCCCTTTTCAACGTGCAACAAACGCGGAATTTTCAACCAAAAAACTTAATGAGTGACGAGTATAAAAGCTTCAACATACTCGTATGTAATCGCATTTAATGCTTGCTGAATGGGAACGATCAACAGCGAGAGTCGGTAGCGTGGGTTGCCTTTCTATGTGTTCATATGCAGGTGTGTTAATATATCTAGGTACATACATATACATTGGGGTGGTCCTTAAATGTAGACGGGGAAATTTTTACATCAGATTTCCTAAGCCTCAACCCCGATGCTACTAAAGGCGAAGATATCACATATAAAGAAATTTGGGTCATGGGTAAAAGAAAATTTAGAGACTAAACAACTTTTTTTTCGCCTAAAACCCAAAATCGATACTGCCTTAGTCGAAGATATCTCATGTAAATTTTGGTCCCGATTGGAGTCGGCTAAGGCGTGTCGCACAGGGGTCAAAGTTCAGACTACCCTATGAAGACGTCTTAAGCGACTCCAAATGGGACCAAAATTTATAAGTGAAATCCTCGGCTTTAGTAGTATCGATCATAGGAATTAAATTATAAAAAAATAATAATTTTAATTTTTTGAGTCCGGCCTTTGGCCCCTTTGCGAAACGCCTTAAGCGACACCAAGCGGGACCAAAATTTATATGTGAATCTTCGACTACCTTAATATCGATTTTGAGTATTAGATATAAAAAAATAATTTGAATATTTTGAGTGTCTACTTTTCCCCTTGTGCGACACGCCTTAACCGTCTCCAATCGGGACCAAAATTTATATGTGATATCTTTGACCCAAGAATGATAGAATACAAGATTGCGCCGATCAGAGAGGATTTTTGAGAATAACTTTTGTGTGACGTCACACTGGTGCAATTGTGAGAGAGAAATGCCAAAACGTAAGCAAGAATGGAAGAAGAAGAAAAAATGTTGCAAGGAAAACGTAAACAAGTTGCACAAGTGTGACGTCATGCAAACAACGATTCTGTCAATTTCGTTAAGAGAGGAATAGCAGTCCGAGATCGGCGCAACCTTTGTATTCTCTCAATCGTGTCTTTGATCATAGTATTACCGATAGAGGGGTGATACTGGAAAACATCGTTCATTTCATTTTTAAGGACCACCCTAATATACATATGTATATATGTGGCAATCACATTCTAGGAAGCGGAAATGTTAGTATAGTATTTAAAATATAAGAAAACAAGCACTATAAACATATATTTACTAGCGAAGGTGAGTAAATTCATCCGGGGTAACCCAGCAGTAATATATGTAAGTTTTCCAAGCTATGAAACTCGCGAATTCCATCACGGGTTGTTCATCAGTGAAATACAATCACAGCAATAATAACATAAAAGTGAGATTCCCATTCATAACCGAGTGGGGAGAGATAGAGTCTCCATGTCTCTCCGTCTAGGGAGCATTTTCGCAAGCATCTTCCAAGCGGAAGTCCATATCAGTTAAGGCTGCCCCAACGACAACATTTTTTCTGGTTATTTGGAAGCTATTGGACAATAAGTTTCCAGCCTAGCTAGTATTCTCAATTGCGTGAATTTATGATGTGGTGACGTTGCGTTCTACTGGGTAAATGTAATTCTGTGGAAAAAACGCCATCCTCATAGGCGGAGCAGAATATATCTACATATAAGGGAAATATCATTAAAATTAATTAAAGCGTAATTGAAAAGCACTTGTTGTGGTTTATCTTTGAAATGCGCCACGGCGAGGCTTAGCTCAACTGTACTCATTCGGAAGTGAAAAGCCCGAAAAGCTAAAAGATGTGGCAAAATATTTTCACGCGTAAAAACCAGTTGCCGATGCTAAAAATACGCCACACCTCCGCCGTTGTGCAACGTTGCAGGTGTAAATTGTTATTGTTGAAAATTATCAGTCGCTGTTAAATTAAATGCTGTTGCTCTTTTATCGCTCAACTGCAATGCCAATAAATCAATCAAACTGCAATTATGTTGGCAAAAAGGTGATCGCTGAAAAATGTGCTAAACTCACCAAAAACTTCAGAAGCCATGGAAAGAAAAAAAGATTCGCGGCATATCAATGACTCTACCATCCTGCCTTGCTGTTCAAACTCAAACCTTTTTCGCACTGCTGCTGCCAAAAATTCATTATTAATAATGACATTTGCGACGTGACACGCATACAAGCGGACAATGAATGCACTCATCACCACCGGCCGACGTGAGGCCGACCAAAACCATCTATCGCCGCAGTCAGCCTTGCGAATATTTATGTCATTATTTTGTACTTGCAACTCATACTTCGCTGCATTCGCATGATATACTCGCTTGGCAGCTGCAGAGAAATGTGCCGAAGATGACCAACCAAAAAAACATTTTCAATATTATCGCAACTCATGTGGCAACTGGGAATAATTTGGTAGCCGCAAAAAGTGCAAATGACAAATCGCACTGCATTGTTGCGACATGTTTTTGGACATTTTATAAAGTTGGAGCAAGCAGATTTTTGGTCGCTACTGAAATAATGAACTCATTAAAAATCGGAACATTTTTTTTTATTGAAAACGAGCGGGGCCGGATTCATTTCACCCATAACGATGATGTTGGAGTTGAAAGGAATGCAGGTGTCATTGCCGGCTTTTGCTTTAGGACATACTCACATACATACATATACGTATATCCAAGAACTAAAGGGCTCGTTTTAACGATTGTTTTTTCACCATCCTTCTTAATAAAAGTTAGTTCGTTCTACCCAAGGCATATTGAGCGGGAAGTAATTAGCAGTGGAGCAGCTGATTCAATTTCTCTCTCCAGTTATTTGGTACCTTAAGTGTTAAAAATTGTTTATGATTTTTTCACAACATTTCTAAATTGTATTTGGATAAATTTAAAATGTATTTGGATAAAAACCCCGTTTTCATGGAGAGAAACCTTTGAAAACTGAGTTTTGAAATGCTGGCTTAGCTCAGACCCACATAGGCTGGTAATTACACCCGCACCTACATCGTAAGGTGTTTTTGAACCATCGGTATACCATTTTTGTGAATCATTGTGCAGCCACGTAGGGTTTCTGTTCCAATCTTCACGAGTGGGAAATATGATCTTGTACCCCTTTTCGTAAAGCTGAGGATGGTATAAATCTCGTCTGAGAACAGGGTTTTGACCATGGTGGCCTCCTTTTCCCTTAAGATTTCATTTCCTATGTGACATTAGTTGCTGCTTCATCTTGTATTGCCGCATGAAGGGGTGTAAGATTGAGTAGAGCATCCATACCTGCAGTGGGTGGCAAGCAAGTTGTTGCATCTAGCACAGTTTTTTAATGGCTGTTGTTTGAGTGGTCTTTTTCCACGATACGAGTGCTCCATACACTATTATTGGGTTAGACCATCTGAGCACACACCCAGAAAGTAGTTTTAGTATTCAGCCCCACGTTTTTACCGCGGGCTGTTTTAAGTGGTAGTGGTTGATGTTGAGTTGAGATGTGACTCCGAGGTGAGTTTTCTATCCAGCGTTATGCCTAGCTATTTTACGTCTTCCTTTAGGGGAATCACCCATTATGTTTAGATCTAGAAAGCGTAGCATCTTTTTTCTAGCGAAAGGGATGATTGTAGTTTTTCTGGGATTTCTGGACAGTACCTCCTTCCTACATCAATTGTAAGTTATATTTAAGGCGTCCTGCATATCAAGTCCCTAATGGTCCTTTCATGGTCGCCGTTTATGATGATTGATATGTCATCAGCGTAGCCGATGGTTTTGTATCATTTCGCATTGCGGACTTGAGGACTTTTAACTTAACCTTTTAAAGGGTATTCAGGAGTGTAATTATCTAAAAGTGCAACAGGCTTCTCGATACTAATTAATACTTAAGACTTTGGCTGGGTACCTCACGATTCACTTCATAATGAAATGGTCTCTTGAAATTAGTCCAAGATACGCATGGCTTTCAATTGAATAACTTTGCATATTTTCTTAAGTTTTATACTCCTACCGACTCATTTCTGTAGAGTATTGCCAAAAAAAGACGTCTTCAAAGAGCTAAGAAAAGAAAGCTTCTTAATTCACGGCAGTTTAAAGTTCACCAAAACTTGGACATAGGGGGGAAAGATGTCCAATACACGAATTCTTTCGCGCTTTTTTTTGCGATTCTTCATTGATATTTATTGCGCGGTGAGCCATAAGCATCATTTCTCAAATATTTTTTGACAAGTTTCGATTCATTTCTATGTTTTTCATTTTGCTTCAGTTGCCACCGAATTGAGCATTTCGCATGTTTCTTTCGGATTGATATTAATGACACTTGGCCGCTGTTTTGACGGGTTGCCATAAAACTCGCCGTAAGTACTAGAAATCGAGCAGAGTAGCAGCCAAGAGGAGAGCAAATTAAGCCGCAGAAGAGAAGGATAATAAATGAGGAAATATTTATATTACAAATGAAAACATTGATTGCACTTGTTTGTCTGTGTTCTTTCCTCCATATTTGTTTTACGCATTTAATTTACGGCTCCTTCGCAGCAACAATCGGTTGGGCTGCGTGCGCCCCTTGCGGCTTTGTCTCGGCAATAAAGCAAAATTTTTTAATTGGCATAATTTGTTTGTGCGCGATTTCGCTCTGCGTCCTTGGCATTGTGCTTTGTCACTGCCTGCGACTATTATGTTGTTGATGTTGTTGTTGTTGTTGCACTTAAACTTAAGTGCTCGTTATACACTGGTGTGTTGTTGCTGCGTGCATTGTTTTTCGCTGTGGCATTAGTCTCTTTACGAACTCTTTTCATCTGCAAAAGGGCACACCCAAGTGCCCACGCACTTCCTTTGGTCCTTCGTTGCGGGCATGTGTGGCACATTGCCAGTCGGTCGGAGGGGTGGTCGCCGTCGCGTAAATGCATTTGTGCTGCATGCGAAATCAAAGCGCCGCCATTTACCGCATTTACTTACACATTGTCACAATGGCATTGCTTGTTGATTTGTTGCTTGCCTTGCCACATGCACATTTGTTGCATGCCACATTGTTTACGCACACACATGCGTGCTTGTTTGCATTTTTTTTATGTGCATTTGTTGCATACACAGCTCGACATTTCCGTCATTGTTGTTTGTTGATTGTCGCTGTCGCTGTTGCAAGGCTGCCGACGTGACATTCTGTGTACATAAGTATATGCCACACACACACGCGCACCCGCTATACGCCTGGCACTTTGAGTTCATTAAAAGTCAGCCACGCATGAAATACACACATATGTACGTATTTGCAAAGCCTTCCTTTGCTCCTTTATGCTCTTGCACCCTCGCTCCGGCCACCACGCCGCCAGCAGGGTGGCTGCCACAAGCAAACTTTGTTTTCTGTTTCTACATACTTACCTGCCGCGTCTGCTATCAACATTTATTCGCATCCTTGAATAGTACTTCACATAATTCATTTCGTAATCACATAAAATGCATAAAGTCAGCTGCAAAAAAAACAACAACAACAACAACAACAACAACGTGCAATGCAGCTATCGTATATGCAACACGCATAGAAATGCAGCGTTGTGGGTGGAATAAGTTGATGGAAAAAAATTACGCATCTGCGGCAAGTGAAAAAGGTAAGACACGTGTGTGGCAATAACAAAAAGAATGCTTGTCATGTGTCGTCAACGCAGTTGCAACAGCTTGCCACAATGCTGAAGGAAGTGAGAACGCACAACAGGCAGTCTGCCAGTCAGCCAAACGAATGTCGCCAAGAGTCAGCCAGTTACTTAGTGAGCCAGTTAGTCAATTGGTGGAGCGGAAGAATGCGGGATGTGCATGGGGGAGTTGGAGAACATTTATTTAGATACACATACCTACATAAGTGCATACGTATGTATGTAGGTACGTACACATAATATTTAGGTACGTATTATTTATAGTATGTATATGTAAATCAGCTGACAAAGCAAAAATAGCTGCAGAGTTCTTGCGCCCAGTCGCCAGTTCTTTGCCGTTGCAGCACTGCGAGTGTCGGCAGAGTAGGCGCACTTAAAGCATTTGCGCCGCTATTTCACACTTGCAACAACCCCTTGCAATGGGCGCTCGTCTGACATTGTACTTACTTCGTTGTTGTATTTATTGCAGCTGGGCCGTATGGAAGCTCCGCTAGCTTCTTCAGCCAGATTGCAGACTGCGCCATTTTTTACTCCTGTCACTGCTGTCGTTTTTGTGGCTGTGGCTGCTACTGCTACTGCCAGCACTTAGTTGTTGTTATCGGTGTGGCATCTTTCTTTCCCCGAGGCTTTTAATTGTGTGCAGTGCAGTGCAGAGGCAGCCGTTGCTGCAGCGTCTTGGTTGCAAAGGCGATAAAAATAACAGCTTCCGTGTGCTAAGCACAAATTAAGTGCGAGTGACTGAGTGAGTGCGTTTGGTTGTCTGTGAGTGTAGTGAGTGTAGATGGCAATGCTGGCTGCAACACTGACTGCAACTTGTTGCAATTTTCAAGATTTTCACCACGGATAGGTGTCGCCTTTTGCCAGCGCTTGAATTTATTTAACTTTGCCTATCGTTTGAATAGGTGCAACGCGGGGGAGTTTCTGGTTTTATTTTTACTAATTTGCAAAATTTGTATGTAAACACATATGTAGGGATGGCTTCAAGTTCATGATTAATTAGTCAGTAATTAATGAACCATTTTAATTCGTGTAAATTGCAAAATTTTAATTTGATTTATTTATATAACTCAGCCGGTGTCCTATGGAAATTGTTTTGATTTTATTGTATCAAGGAAATCGATTCTTATACAGTTTTGTTAAAAAAGATGGACTAGGAATGTTTAGTAACTTTTTAATTAAAACTTACTTATTTTAATCAACAAATAAGTTTATTGGTAAAAACAAAATTTTTTGAACACGCTTTTTTAAATATGAGCGAAATTAGACCATAACTACTGGTTCACCATACATCTCGACTCCTGCGCCACCTATGGAAAAAATTTTTTTATGGAGCTCAGGTGGTAGAACACTTTGAACGCCGGAGTTGTTCGTTCAAGTCCCAGTGAACACGATGAAGAAGTCTGATTAAGAGAAATGGTAGCTATAACGTCTACCATACTTAAATTTATTGCCGTTTTTTCACAAAATTTTTCATTAAAAACGGCCTCAATAAAATGGTTGAACACACCTACGCGATCCTGTCGGTGCGAATATGTTCCGACAAAAATGACAACAATACCAACCATAGTTGTAAATGAGGAACCACACACTTGTACGATTTTGCTGCAGCGATTTATTCGAACATTCACAGTTCTTCTTTTCGTCGTGCTGAAATCGCAAACTGCCGCGTTTTGAGAAACAAAAAGGTCAATAGACGGATTTTGCAAAGTTAATAAAAAAAGAAAACGAAATATGTTTATTGCCGCGTTTGGTTGGTGTGTTGAGGCAAATCGTACAATAACTACGGTGACCGCCCGTAAAAAAAATTATTTTCTAAAATATTTATTTTACTAAAGTAACATTCTAATGCTTAACTAAATTCCTTAGAGCTACAATCTAAAAAATTTCATAAACGTTTATTTTGACATGAATGAAAATGTGTCCCGATAATTAATTAATCGAAAATTTTTCACAAATAACACTCCAAATGAAGCACGCTAGGTACTAGTTAGCACGAATATGACAGCGAAAGTTAAAATGTAAAAAGCACAACGGCCCTCATTAGGACCCTATAATGAATGCATTTTCTGAGCTCTACATTTTTACTTAGACAGCCTTTCCTTACTTTCAACACTGACTTTATCAAAATTTATACGTGAATACATTTTTTTTTAATATTTCAGTTGTAAGAGAAAGGCTTAATTTATCACAATTTTCGGTTCAGATTACCGTTTGTTATAAGCAAAAAGCATCATGTCTATTTTTTGATACCCGGTTAGATGCCTTTATCTGACACTCATGGAGAGCTTTCACCATGAGTAAAGGCTGACATAAAACCTTAAGGACCTTGCCCTAGCCTTTTTAGATTTTGAGGATATGACCTTCTTCCAGAAAATGAACAAGATTTACATAAATACACTCTGCTCAACCTGATTAAGCAATGCTTTTGATTCTCTTTCTTGTGATTTGATCTTTTCTTTAAAGCTAAGTCAAAATGAAGTTTCCCCATTACCTACAAGTAAAGATGTAAGCACGGTTCTTGAAGAAAAAAATTAGCCTATGAAAATGAAATGGTGTATGTATATATGTACAGCAAAGTTTTAAAACAAATTTACGATATTTCCTCCCAAATGGTACACTTAATTTTCGTTTGTTTACACTCTTTGAAACTTACTTAGTAAGTTTTGTCTTCGGCTGTATGTATTAACTTTTTTTATTTTGCTAAACTACTTTTTGGTACTTTCGTCGTTGGCAAAATCGCGTTGAGTTGAACAGTTAGCAGTTTGACGTTGGCGTTGGCGAAGTTTTTGCAGTTGCAGCAGCAAAGTTCTTGCAACTTTGCGCTTTAATCCCAGTTGTTGGTTGGCGCTTTCATTGCACGCGCGTCTACGATGCCTACTTTGCTGCAATTGATGGGGGGCTTAAAGGCAGCACTAAAATGATTGCAATGTTTTTAAGTTTTTTGCTCTCATATCAGATTTATTGGTTTTTTTTTAGTTTAATCAAATTTTCTTTATTACAATTTGTAACGTTTCCTCGTTTAATTGCACTTTCCATCTTTAAGGCAGGCTTATTCAGATTCGCGTGCTGCTTGTTTACGCATGTGGGAGTTTTAAGCACTGATTTACTTCCACAAGTTGGGCAACTCCTTCCGCTCGCCGTTCTGCTCAAAATATTTTCCTTTTTTTCCAGCTGTCATCGCTTTAAGCTTTGTGAGAACTTTTTTGCAACTTTCCAGCGTTGCCGACCTACAAACCTACATTTTAAGATTTTCAAACAACTAGTTTTACTTATTTTCTGAATACGCGCGCCTCTTTATGAAGCTTACATCTTCCTTAGTTTGTTGTTTTGTGGAATTTGCAACAAAATTGCAAAACTGCCAGTCGCTTGAGTTATGTCTTAAACTGCCGTACATGCGGCTAACCGCAGTCCTTATGTTTCTAATATTGTCTCTTAAGTGTTGTTGCACCACTTTCTCTAAACCACTTCCGTTTGCTGTCAGAAATATCCGAAAATCCTAATAAAGCTCGCGCTCGTGTACCAAGTTTGTGTACGCGCATACTTGCGAAATTGGGACAGCCAGAAGTTGCTGCGTTCAAGAACACTTTTCCTTCACCGCCACAGCACTCAATACACCTGTGCTATCATAGACGCCTGCTTGCCCCACACTCCGTGCCTCCCAACTCATTTCATCGCACAACAAGCAAAGGAACCAAAAGAAAAAAACCACCTACTCCACCCACTGTACGTAGTTTGAAAACGCTTTTGTTACCGCCGTGTTTGTTGCCTTTGTTATTGCTGTCACTTCTCAAATAGTTATTGCGCTTCTTTTATTGTTGTTGCTTGCTGGTTGTTGTCTAGTTGGGCATTGTTACTATTGGTACTGCCATTCGGATTTTGCGGTTACACCCATCGACGACCACTTTCCTTTCACTGCTTCACTCTCTTTTTTTTTGTTTTTTTTNTGTTCTATGAAATCCACCTGCAATGCTTTCTTCCTTTACCAGCAGAGTGCTTCCGATGCCAGTACGTACTTCACCTTCCTCCTAGCAACTGACTCTTGTCGACTTGCCTCTTTTGTTCCTTTGATGTTGCCGCCTGCTGGCATGTTGACACACTTTTTCGCGGAACTCGCAACTTTTTCGGGAAGTTCTCTTTTATCTGCTGAAGGGATCGGTTGAAAGCAACAGAAATTGTCTCGCAACCAGCTAGTGGTGGTATTGGTAGTGTTGTTGTTGTTGTTGTGAAAAGTTCGTTCGTTGAGTGGGATTTGCATTGTTTGCCACGAGGCTACATTCATTTTGCTTTTTATTTTGCTACTATTTTTCATTTTTTCGAAAGCGAGATTACAGAACTAGGACACTTAAAGCTGATAAGTAAGTTAAGAAATTAAAGTTGTGACAGTTTTGAGAAGAAAGAATCGGCAAATACTTTAACAACTGAAATTTGGTATCTTAAATAGAAATTTGTTTCGTCATAACTAATAATTTTTATTTTTCCATCGATTATTTGTGATTTCTTTAAATCGGAAATCAAGGCGATTCGTATATCTTTTTACTTG
>NW_016163037.1:21275-38842 GCF_001687245.7 Rhagoletis zephyria | reverse complement strand
AATACTAATTTTTGAATATTTAATTAAAAATATTCTGGCAAGGATTTTTCAGCCAGCCCTCTCGCAAAATATTTAAAAATACGTTAAATTTCATAGAAAAAAGATTTTATCCATTAAACATATGGGTGAAGGTCGTGCCTTTGTCGGATCTTACGACTATTATGACTTTTTGTATTTCAGCGATGATGTTTGTTAGGGTTGTTTTTGAATTTTAGGTGGCGATATATAAAATCCACAGGGATTTTGACGAGTAAAAAAGCGGAACAAAATTGTTTTCTTGGCGTTCATTTTGGCATACCTTTTGCTTCTGATGCTTTGCTGGCAAAGTTTTGTCTGGCATCACCTTTAGTTCGTATGCACTGTTTATCTCTGCGGGCAATGAGGCATGATGAGAAATAGCCGATTATCGCATTGATTTCCTTTACGGCAGGATACAATTTTGAAATTTTTTGAAAATTTAAAATTTTTAATATTTTTGGGAATATAAATTTTTGAACATTTTGCCTGTTTCTGAATGGCTGAAGCAGAAAACTTTCGGATGCTGATTGGCAATGCCTCTAGCTTAATATANACACCGTGATCGAGAGGAGGATCAGAGGAGATATCAAAAAGTTCGAAAAAGTAATACGAAAAGGTGTTCAGAAAACTAAGCATACGAATATATAAGTATAAACTAACCTAACCTATCTAGGCTATGACATTCTTTAATTAATCGGGGTTTACAATTAACGCATTTTAAAAGCATTTAAGATAATTCTCTTAGGGATGAGTACCAAAATATAAATATTATACCTAAATAATACACCTTTAAAGTTGCATACGTCGGCTAAAGGTACAACTGTACCTAGCACTTTTTCATCCCTGGCACAAACAGATGTATATACATAAATGTATCCATACGTACATATTCAACTTAAATAGTTTGCTCAGTGGTTATCATCAATTACATTCATGATATTCGAAATTTGCGTTTCATCATTTTCTGAGACAGTGCAGACTTTGGTTTATACATACATATGTATGCGCAATCTGCAGTTGAGTCAGTCGGGTGCAACATGAAAGTCAAGCTGGTATTTTTATATGCACTTACCCACCAGGAATTTTTTTTGTTGCCGGCGAGTCGACACGCATACACTGCCCATTTTTAAGTCCATTTAGCGGCTCTGCATACATTATTCACCGCTTGTGTTGGACTAGACACGGCTTGAGCATCTGTGGGCATACCTATTGCGTGCCAGCTTGATTTGGGGACGAAATTGTACATTTGCACACAGTATACACGCCAGCGTCGCATGGTTGGGTATTTCGCAAATAATTTTGCCGTAGCCGGTTCGATGGAGGTATGAATCAGCGACTTTGTCTGGCAAAGCTAGAACCATTAACAATGAGTTTATGCATTTATATATATGTATATGCATTTGTATGTACATATGCATGTAAATACTAAACATGTAAACATTTATTTTTGTCTTTGGTTTGCATGTATTTGGTTTTATTTATTTAGATTATTTTGGGATTCCGCGAAATCGTACGAAAGCTTTTTCGCTGATAAGAATTCAAAATTAAGCTGGGTTTTTCAAAGCAACACTACAAAAGATTGGTATATATGAAATTAATTCTTGGCATTTGGTTTTTATTAAATTTTTGCTCTTGCTTAGCCTTTGACAGAAGAAATTGTATTTTTGGGTTTGCTTGGCTTTGATTTGGATAAGGAACTTTCACAGGAATTTTATGGAATGACGAACACTTTTCAGCCCGAGATAAACTTTCCAAGGGTAATAGAATATTTTCATGTATAGATATGTATGTATGCACTTACTGCACTGTTGACAATCAAATTCCAAGAGCGGTCGAGCAAAAAACCGGGATTTAAAGATTACAAGCCTTTTGCGGGGTTTTGCGAAAGAAAAAAAAAAAAGAAAAAATATAAGTGAAAATAAAAACTGTGTGATTTACAATAATAAAGGGGAAAAACAGTAATGCTGTTTTCTAAAAAAATAACTTAATTTTAATTACGCCCTTACTTTGTAATCGCCTTAAATCGCTTTATTTTGAGTTGAGTAGCTTTAGGCAAATAATCTAAAATCCCCTAAATTGATTATTTTTTAATTTAAGTCATTCGGTTTTATAATATAAATCTTTTAAATCTTGTAAATGACATACAGTAGATAATTAAATGTTCATAAAATTGAAATTGTTGCGCAATATTTAGAATCTACAAGATTTTTAGTTGTAGCTACGCATGAATTGTGTTAGTTCTTAAATTGATGTGGTAGATTTTCTTACCGGATGTAAGTGAAAAGGAATGTGTTTCTTTCTTTAATAGTCTTTTACAATGTTGCCCACCTATAGTATTTACAATACTACATAAAATGCGTAGGCTACACTATACGTTTCCAAAATGTTCACAATAATAAGTTAGTTAGACTCATTAGCGCACACAAGGGGTGGGTTTTGGGATTCAAACCCCTCCCCCCGAAAGCTCATAACCTCAATTACCAATTGTATCTTGATGCTTAGACTCCAGCTCTCAAGAAAAATCACAAGACANTTTTAGGTGTGCTCGTCCTTAAGTTATTTGTTTTTGTTATTTTATGGCCTTATAACAATTATATTCAACAATTTTTATTGAGCTCGAGGCCGAAAAAGTCTGATGAGGAAATGTGGTGATTTCCGAAATAGCTATCACTTATACAATTTTTTCAAATTACTGTTGCTTTTCCACAATAAGTTTTCATTAAAAATTCGTTTTCGTTGAAAATTCATGCGTGTATAGAAAAAGTGCAAAAAGCCGTCAGCAAAAAAAAAAAATATATATTAAAAATCAACCCGATTTTGCAGCCGCTTAAAACTTACATTTTTTTGTATTAAAATTTAATGGGCTACAAAACTAAAAAACATCAGATTGAAAAGCTCAAAATGTTTATTCTGTTAAATTTTTCTAAACTCTTTATAAAGTTCGAAAGTTTAATTTATATGGTTTTGGTTAAAGCATAAACCATCGGTAGGTATTTTTTTTTTTAAATATTATCAAACAAATTTTACTTTAACTTTAGAAACCTTGCAAATATTTAACAAAAATCACCATGTACTCATGCCTGGTCCTCACTATACCTATGCACATATTTATGTACATACATACATGTAAAAATTTTTATTGTTGGTTCAAATAATTAATGTTTAATTAAACAATATTTATCAACTACAAGGAATGATTGAATTCGATAACTCGGCAGTCAGTTCGAAAACGCCCTATCTCAGAAAACTTTTCAAGAACGCTCTTCTTCAGAATTTGATTGAAGAACGCCCTATTTCAGAATTTTATTGAAAAACACCCTATCTCAGAATTTGGTTTAAGAACGACCTATCTCAAACGAAAATACATTGAAAATGTCGTCGAAAAAATCGTTTTTGAATCGGTAGCTAAGATAGGGTGCTATATAAAGTGTTAGACGAATGTTTGATTAATTTAAGATTTCAAAAGATACTATGTGTATTCAGAAGAAGACTTCATAGCGGCCGACAACTGATAGAAAAACACTCATTCGAATTCTTACCTCGGCGGCTATTTTACAACTTGACTCTTTTGACTATCGACCACTACAGCGACTTGACGACATCACCTTTTTGACTTTCGACAACTTCGATAACTTGACTACTTTCTTAGAAGATTGAACGACTGCTGACTGTTTAACGATTGTAATGTAGCCACCATTTTACATGCATACATGCGTATGATCTACTTCAGATGCTCAGCCTCTTGTACTATTTTACCTAGTATTTTTTCTGCCACAAAATCAGGCTAGTAACAACTTCAATATTTTCTTCCGGAAATAATCGGCGACTTCGCCTCTGTTATACCAAATAATAGTTTTAGTTCTTAATTCCAATTACATACACAGAGAAATTATGCGACTCTTGTATGAGTAATCTCTCTTTAAATCAAACAAAATATACTGCAATTTAAGATAAGATAACGGCAACACGTGAGTCTTTTTGACTTATTGGGAACAGTTTTACATACAAGTGTTTGTATGTACATCCAGTTGTACGTAACATTGCAAGTCAAATCGAATCCAACCCAATTAAGGCAACTGAACAAAACTTCAATTTCAACAGCATGGAATAAATTAGCGTCAGAAAGAAAACGGCATTCCCATCAAATGTAGGCAAAAATTGATGTGGAAAAGTAGACAACTCAACCTAAGTACCGCCAAAATTTCAAAAGAATTAATGTTTTTTTGTTTCAATTATATAACTGTTTTATTAATATTAATATATGGTTGTTTGAGATAATTTTGCTATTCTTCATTTTGTAATATTGGTTTTATTTTTAAATCTTTTTCATTTTTAACTTACAACAAATGATGCTTTGGGTTTTTATAAATTTTTTTCTTAAATACATATTTCGTATATGCTCCCAAATGTGGTAATAGCATGCAACAAAAAGCTAACGTAACAAATAATTAACAAACAGTTTTTAATACATAACATTTGTTTTTAGTTGTACATAACATATATGTACATACATACATATTAAATAAAATTTTAAGTGCAACTGCTATTGAACAAATATTACAGGCAACTTATTTTTTATATTATATTTTTTAACTTTTTTGTTTATCTTTAACGCTTGAAATAATTTAAAACAATTTCTCAGTCTCAGCTTTTAAGTTAAGGTCAACATCTTTCATTTTATGAGACTTTTTCTCTCTTTTTTGTTTTGCTAAATTATGAGTTTGCATAAATTGATACGCTCATATTTTCTAGTGTTTAATTAATAACCTATAAAGCGTTATTATAGAGATTTTTTTCTAATCTTACAGAGGTATACAATATTTTTGCTAGACTATAAAGTAGAATTAACTGCGAAGCCGTTTTTCTTTTGCTGTTGTTGCTGTAGTTGATCTTAATCTGACTTCCTTGTCGCACGCGTTGATCACGCACACGCACTGATTCAATATTGACTAAGCTGGTGCGGTGCTGTTGCCGCTTGCTAGTTGCGGTTGGAAATCCGGCGTTTTTTCGTTGCATTATTGGCGGTGACAGCGGCTTCGGCGACAAGGTCATTGCGTCTTGCCTACGGTTGGGGGAGCTGACGCCGGCTTTATTGAGGTTAATTGAGGTTTTTGTTATTGCATCGGCTTTGCTGTTCGACTGTTGAGCAGCTCAGCTATTGATGGCTGGGGGCGTACAGTGTGTTTCGTTCATTGTTTGATGTGATTTCGAAATTAATTGACATTAATTTCTAATACTTTCATTAATATTCGTTAAAATTTGGCTGTAATGGCGCTGGCAGCGGCGTATGGCCTCGTTTGCGTTGTTAGTATTGCTATTATACAAAATTGCATGCGACCCAGCCGTACTTATCTTTCATTATCTTCAGCTGAATTTATCTACATTTGTACATCTTCATCTGCTTCATTTTTCATCTCGTGCTTCGCAACAATCCAGATTTAAACTTGTCGGTTTTTTTTGTTTTTGGTTTTTTCCACTTTGAACGTACCAATGTCGGCGGCATTGTGTTCCAGACATCGTTCACGCTCTTCGTCTAGGCCAAAAATATTTAATTTTTTCATAATTTCACCACAAGAGAAGTTACACCATAAAACGCTTTCGTTGAATGTGCTTCTCGTTCAGAAATGTGTTCAGACACTGTACATTCATGCGTTCACACGACCGGCAACTCGACGATTGGGTGTTGTGGGGCATCCCAGAACGCCTCGCAGTAGTCGACCATCAGTGATTCTTGCTTATTCAGCTGCTCCTCGTCATCCTCGCCGGTCCAGGTCTTTTGCACCAGACAACACGATTCAACTACGGTTTTGCCCAGAATGCGGCTCAGCTTGGTGGGGCAATCGACTTTGATGACATAGATGTCGTTTTCATAGCAGAAGGCTTCCAGCAGCACTTCGTGCATGTGGGTGGCGGAGTCGCCATCTTGTGGCACGGCCATTAGGCAGAAGAGTGAGCCCTCCGGTGACTTGGAGAGCACTTGGATGGCGGCGCTGAGTCCCACAATGACACGCGACTCAGCTTGTGCCTTCAGTAGCGCTGATTTGACGGTGCGTCCAATCTTTGAGTAATCCATTTGTGTGGTGGTTGCCTTATCATTGATGGCTTCAAGGTGTTGCTCTAGGTTGATGTCGTTCATGGCGCTGCTGTTCTGGTAATGATGGATGCGTGCTTCGTCCACGACCATTTTGTATGTGCGTGTTGGGTAGATGGGTGCTTGCGCGTATGGCGGAATTTTCAAGCTTTGATTGACACTAACGGTTGAAGCTGCGATTGCTGATTGTTTGCCGGCGCTTGGTGTCGCTTGTGATTTATACTCAAACGCGATTGCCTCTGACTTTGACAACGGTTTCACTTTTGGTGGCACTGGTTGATAGAGTTCTTTTTGTTGTTGTGCAACAGTGTTCTTATGCACTTTGTTTACTTTTTGCTTTACTTTGAAAAATGTTCTTTTAACCCTCTTTTTGTGATTTTTGTAGGGTGTGTGTTTTCTTTGCTGCTTTTTTATGGCACTGTAATTTTTTTTCAAATGAAAATCTTATTTGTTTTTGCTTTTATCACAATTTGTTATGAAATTCTTCTTGCTATGCTTTCACTTGGCTAGTAGCTTAACGCGTATGCAATTTATTCCGTTCAAACGCTCTTTTGACTTGCTTCAATTTTGATTTTAATTTCACAATGAATGCTCCGAAACGGCTGTGCCGCGGTTTTTATACCAGTGCTCTCGCTGTGTTTTGCGTTTCTATTGAATTTCATCAGAAACCAAAAAAAAAGCTTTACATTGCGCTCGCCACCTAGCCAGCCAGAAGTAGGCTCTCTCGCCTTCGCCAAAGCAACTGATAAGCACCGTCTTGGAGCCACAATCGGCTTTTGATTTTCCAATGGTAATTATCCCCCTCGTAGCCGCTGCACCGCGCCGTTCATCTCCGTTGGCCACAGCGAAACCACGCGTGGATTCACAGCTGCCTGTGAAACTCGCGTTAACTATCGCGTGATTTGATNATGCTCCGAAACGGCTGTGCCGCGGTTTTTATACCAGTGCTCTCGCTGTGTTTTGCGTTTCTATTGAATTTCATCAGAAACCAAAAAAAAGCTTTACATTGCGCTCGCCACCTAGCCAGCCAGAAGTAGGCTCTCTCGCCTTCGCCAAAGAAACTGATAAGCACCGCCTTGGAGCCACAATCGGCTCCAAGCGGTCGGTGCTTTTTCGCGCTCACACTCGCGCATATCGGCTGCTCGTTGGGGTTTTACGTGTGCTCCCAATTTGCGTTTGCTTTTTTTTGTTATTGTTTCGTTTTTATTTGGTTTTTTCTTTGCTTCTTACGAACAAAATCATCAGAAATTTCCCAGAATTAGCAAAAAATCAAAACCGCGGCGCGCCAAGCTGTTAATGCGTTCAAAATTTTGGTGGTTACGCGTAAAAACCTGCTCTACTTCTTATCGCAGTTTTAGGCTTTTGATTTTCCAATGGTAATTATCCCCCTCGTAGCCGCTGCACCGCGCCATTCATCTCCGTTGGCCACAGCGAAACCACGCGTGGATTCACAGCTGCCTGTGAAACTCGCGTTAACTATCGCGTGATTTGACACTTACCGCCAAACGGTTTTCATCGATGGAGCAGATATGCTCACGCGCCTTTATTCATTCAGTGTTTCTGGGGTTTCCGTTTGTCTTTTGGTTGGACTTCACGTTGCAACTAAAAATCACCTTTACTTAACGAGTTGTTAATTAGGTTAACTGTCTCTTAAAAAGGCGGGAGGAGCTGCGCGCGCAGTTACCAAATTGATAAGGTTTTAACTCTTTTTTTCTGGCTTAAGCTATTTACTCTCTTCTTATGCTCTTTGGATATTGCGAAATAGTTAAATAATCTATGGGGGCTGAGCAATAGAAGTGGAAAGTAGAGTTGGATGTGAAAAGGTTAACTTACTCGTATCTACAAGTAAAGAGAATTCACTACAAAACTGAATTCCCTTAAAGTTACATGGCGGGGAACCGATTTGTCAGTGACGTAGAGAAATAATTTCAAAGGGGTTTATCGAAAGTGTTTCAAAGAAATTAAGAAAAATCTCGTTAATAAAATCAATAGGTAACCGTTTGGTTTTTATTAGGTAACTTTATAAATGTTATACAAAAATTATGTTGTGTATTTAAGGCAGGGAACCCTTGACCTACTTAATGCAAGCTCTTTCCATTCATTTGTTAGGGCCAGCCGGCGGTAATTATTCGCAAACGCAGCGTTTTTCGTTGCGGTTCTGATTGATAACTTCTTGAATATGGCTGGGGTTTTTAATTCGTTTTTTAATTGGTTTCTTCTAAAATAAAGACGAACCCATTATAATCTATTACAGATACTGCAATCATAAGATCTTACAATTCACTATACATACAAAGGTGCAACACTTAAAAATGAATGTGGGAACTGGTTGTGCGCTGGGTTTCGGACAAGCCATATAAAACCAACTTTTAATGACAAATAAAATAAATCCTCAAATGAGAAGCCCTTCTTTCGAGGACAATCATTGCAAATGTTTAAAGGGAAAAAAATCATTGTTAAATTTTTATTTTATCGGTTAAATTTGATCGTAATTTTCTGATATTTATTTTTTTCCAGAAAAAATCGTTATACATATTGGATTTTTATTTTTGAAGTAAATATTCTCAATGGAGTACGGAGATGTTTGCCTTTTAATATTTAACACCACGTCATCAGATCTGTATCTTTCGTTCGATTTTCAAATTGAGGTGTCAAATTAAAAGGTTTGCCCTGTAGATATGGGTATAGTTTTTTGAAAAGGGGTGCCACATGTTAGATAATTAAATTTAAAAAGTAAAATGAATTCTTGCATATGTGTATCAGAGAAAATCTCACGAGTTGTTATATTTTTCGACAAAAACGTGTTTTTAGTCGAAAATGGAGGCACACATATCTTAGAAAACGCATTATCTTCAGATTTGTAAAAAGAACAAAATTCCAACGCGAAATTGTATATAAATGAAAATAGGAAAAAGATATCCATACATATGTACTGTTAAAAAAGTAAAACTAACCACTCGTGCTCATGCACCCGTAGTTGCGTATGTAACGTATACGCCCCGTAGCACCATACGATGTTATCTAACACGTTTACTCGCACGCCTTAGAATAAAAGTGATTAAATATTGGCGTTTAAGATTATTACGCAGTATTCCTTATGCACATATATACTACTTTCTTCATGTATATAAAAATTATAGAATGAATTTCGATGGTGCCAATAAAAATTGTAAAAATGGAAAGTCGTACTAGTCAGGGTTGGTTCAGTCTCGTTCGACTTTGCCGGGGTCCGAAACATGGTAGTCTGCAGCACTAAAGAGAGATACTTATTTGCCGAAATACTAAGGGAGCCGATACACGACGAGATAGTGACCGATATCCTGAGCATGCTAAAATTAATGCCTCTGCGACGGCGCTAAAACCAGTAAAAAAGATGGCCCCAGTTGAGCACGACGAAGTTCATGCCATGGCAGATAAACAACAAAGTTACTGTAGTTGACGGCCTGCCAGTTAAGCTATTCAAGTACGGGGCGAAGAGTTGATACGAGTAAAGTGAAATCTTTAATTCTTAGGCAGAATATGGGCACATACACGCATGTCCGACGGCTGTCAATATTTCATACAAGGTCTTATCGAGGGTATTGTGTGGACGGCTGAACCCTAGGTAAAAGAACTGATTGTGCTTTATCAATGTGGCTTTAGGCCTGGTAAATCCACCATATATCAGGTATTCACCATAGAAGCCAAATCTTGGAAAAGGCCCGCGAGGGAGAACCTTGACGATCTGAAAGCCGCTTTCGGAAACGTAAAAAGATGTAGAGTTAATTTCTGAATTTGGTATCTCCGCGAGAGTGAACGGCTGTTGTAAATTACTTTGAGCCAGATTACCTGCTCTATTAGAATTGGTAAGAGTCCCGTTTCATATCAAATGAAGTTTCACACAGCACGACTCCTTTGACATGATGTCGGGGAAGATAACAACAGCTGTAGAACTAAGCCGCTTACGAAGGAACTAAGCAAACACTTATTATTATAGCGATGATGTCGCCAAAATCGGCTTCACCAATTGTCATGTTTGTTCAGCATCCTAAAACTTAGATATGGGAGCAAATCGAATGAATCTGGATGTGAGCGAAGACAAGACGAGGTAGTAAAAAGGAGGAAAAAGTACGCAGAAAAAAGTTAAACCACCTCTGTGGTTGAAAGAACAGGTATAGAAGGACTTGACTTTACGTGGAATTTCTAATTGACGTCAACATCAGGTCACAATCACTCACGCGGTTACAGTGCCAGATTTTCAATAATATTCAAACGATTTTTTAGAATTCAAAAGTAAAACTGTAACCTTCCGAGAATAATAATCAGCACAAAAATAAAATAAGATTTTCCTTCAAAAGAAAAGACGTCTCATACATACATACATATACATATTCTGAAGAAATCGAACATTTATAACGTTTTCTTGAGTAATCCACAGGTTACTTGGAAAATGAACAAAAAGTGAAAATTAACTTGTAATTATTAACTTTGTTAATTTGTGGAAAAATTAAACAGAAGATATGACATAAATTATGGCACAAGTACATATACATTTTCGGACAGATGTAGGCTATATGAGGGGCTGAGGTGAATAAATTTCTTGCTATTTAATTTTTGGTTTCATGCGAAGTGAAATCATGCATATACAAATATATACGTGGATGTACTTTTGTCCCACTGCGAAAATAGGTAAGCACCTTACGAGGTAAGTTATGTTTTCTTTCAGTTTTAGTACCAAAATTGTCATCATGACAAATGTCATCTACTAGCAAAGCACGTTGTCAGTTGCAAAATAACGTGCCGCCGAAGCTATTTCCAAGCGCCGAATTACTCCGAGCGACTGTTCTGCATTCCAGGTAACTTACTTTATAAAGCGGCTTAGAAGTATGTCTGATACCAAATGTAAATTCTAAATTCAAACTTACATAAGGCGGCCCCGCCTTTGTTAAAGTGAAGGAAATTCGGCAGGGAAGTGGTAAAGACCGCCGGGTGATGTGCAACACCTTACCAGCAACTTATACTTCACCCGGCGGTCCTTACCACTTCACTGACGAATCTCCCTTACTTTAACAAAGAAGCAACCGCCTTATGTAAGTAGGAATTTAGAATGTACATTTGGTATCAGACATACATACTTCTGAGCCGCTTTATAAAGCAAGTAAAAGTGTGTTTGCATTGTTCAACTTTGCGTTCAACATTTGCGTTCAACTCAGCGCAGGGTTGCACGAAAAAAAAGTTGAATGGCTAAAAATATCAAAATATGAAAAAATATCAAAATATTCGCCATAAAAAGGTGTTTGCATTGTTCAACTTTGCATTCAACTTTTGGTTGAATGGCCTTTCAACTAATCGCTTTCAACAAAGTTGGTCGCCAGCCAACATTTAGCCATTCAACTTTTTTTTCGTGCGACCCTGCGTTGAGTTGAACGCAATTGTTGAACGCAAAGTTGAATAATGCAAACACTGCTTTACATAGAATGCAGAGCAGTCGCTCGGAGTAGCTCGGCGTTGGAACTGACAACGTGCTTTGCTAGTAGATGACATTGGTAATGATGCAACTTTTGGTACTAAAAACTGAAAGAAAACATAGCTTACCTCGTAAGGTGCTTATCTATTTTCCCAGTGGGATGTATGTACACGCAAACATATTTATACACATGTATGTATGTATATTTTATATTTATTGCCAAGATTTTCCATAGCATCTGCCGTGAGCAATAGCACGTTTATTGATCAGCCGCCGTGGCTCGCCTCTTTGGCGAAATGCCAACGAAAAGCTGATCGTGGATGTTGCTAATGGCGATGGCACTAATGAGGGTCAATTCTTTATGTCCTATAATACATATCGTCGTTTAAAGTACAAAACCGCGTATCGTCATTCTGCAAAACCGCGTAACTGACATTGGCTGCCAAAAATTGGATTAGTTCACACAAGCTCTTGGCTCAATCCATATCCATTCGACCTGAAATATACTAGCCAGAAATGCGATTGCTTTATAAGGCGAGAACCATTTTGAAATATGAGTCCTCTTTCCTTCTCTAGAAAATAATTTATTCACCCTTACATACGCGGTTTTGCACTTTGTTGATACGCGGTTTTGTACCTTAAACGACCATATATCTTGTATACCATTAACGATGTGTGTTTATACTACTTAGTTTTATCATACCAATTGGCACCGTTGTCGGCCGCTGTGGTGCAGTGGTAAGCAGTGCGCGCTTCCATTCCGCAGCACCTGGGTTCAAACCCTGGTCAAAGCAACATCGCAAAAAAATATGTATAGAAAAAAGGTTTTTTCTTAACAGCGGTCGTCCCTCGGCAGGCAATGGCAAAACCTCCGACAACATCAAGGCACACCCCACATGTCGGAGGAGAAGCTCGGCCAAACACTAACATATGTGTAAGCGCCAATCTATTATTATTAATTGGCACCGAACACTCAATTTTTTTGTTTGCGTAGAGTCCAGTGTCTACCAGGAAAACATCAAGTTTGTGCCGTGAAAAAAGTCTCTGTCAACTTTTACTTGCAAACGGGTTCATTTGGTTTAAAAACATATACTATTTTTGTTTTGACTTTCAGAAAATGTTCGTTCAACATATGTGTATAGATTTCATCGAAAACGTTTGAATATTTTTTTTTAGAATGGGTTACTAACACGCTGGGAGGTGTCTCAGCTCTTTTTAGTGGAAATTGATGAAATGCATAAAATTGGAATATGGCCAAAAAGAACGATTTTACCAATAGAAGAAATTGAAATAAAACTAAATAAAGAAATAAAATGAAGTGAGATCAAGCTAATTAAAAATGGTAAATAAAATAATATATAAAGAAATAAAATCAAAAAAATTATTTACATTAAAATAAAATATAAAAATAGAATGAAATAAAAAACGAATTTTAATTTATGAAACGTATCTATTTTCATTATGGCTGAAACAGTTTCGATCGAACCAATGAGGGTTTGCCGCTTTCCGGTTTCCTAGTGCTGCACAAGTGAATTCGATTTTTCAGACCTTGTCCTCTTTAATATCCTATTCATGGCCTCCGGGTCCGCACCACTTATCCGTTGATGGCAAAAGTTCACGACGGTATATCGTGGTCATGAAGTTGGCAATAAAATTGTAATTATTAATTATATAATAATTATAATAATAATTACACGTGCTACAAAAAAGGCGTGAAATAAATACCGAAACAAAACCTAGTGTAGGTTGCAGCTATGGCCGAGTGCAACATGAAAATAGGTTCCATGTAGTTCCTGAATGCTACATTTTGTTCATTATTTAAAAACAATCGTTATAAGACTCAGCTTGTTGGAAGTTTTAATGGGTTAAATCTTAATAAGCCCCTATTTTTCTTAACTTACTCAACTTTGACCATCGCGGATTTCAAGAATGTCTATGAGAGTTGCTAAACATGTAATATTTACATAAAAGATTGTTGGTACCTCACCTAATGCAATTGCATAAAAAATGTCGAATTTAAGCAGTTAAACCAAAAATACGGTCTTGAACCTATATGTGTGTATGTACCGGACGTGCAGATTTTTCGAGCAGCGTGACTAAGGAGCTCATCAATATTTACCTTATATAATATATGCGTATCTCAAAAACAACTTGACCGATCTCGACAAAATTTTATACATACATTGTGGTAAGTCTCCTTAAGCACCGTGTTGAATATTTTTCTTCCCGAACATCAGTATGATAGCTTATTAAAAATTCCTACTTCATTATTAACTATCTAAAATATTAATACAATTTCCATATCTAAGCAGCTTAAAATTTATTTTGATACAGAAAATGGGTGTCTGACAGATTATACGTCAGTAAAATTGCGAAACTTTAATCACGTCAGTCGCATAGGATTAAGCTCAGTCTTGCCAGACCTTCTCCAAAGAAAGGTCTAACCGAACAATAAAATAAGGCTGAGAAAGGTTAAATCAAAGCTTAGGTTAATGTTAAAAAAAGCTTAAGATATAAACTAACAATTCATATATTTTAGTCGTTATTACAACTCCATAACAGTGTTATTTAAGTTAAACAGATACATTTTTGTAATGAAAAACTTATTTTGTACATAAGAAAATATTTTTTAGTAGCCTCACAAAATCTGGACAGCTTAAGAGAAAGTGTTGAGCTGATTCCATCTAATCTATAAACACTTGCGACAGTAAGGATTCGGTGTGATATTAAACCCCATCATACACAAAAGTCAAAAATTTTGATTTTACTTAATACCCTTAAATACCCATTTATACACATGAGACGGTACGTTCGCTCGTTCAATCAACACATGTGAAGAGAAAGCCTTTTGAAGTGAAAAGTGCGTGTAAATTAAGCCAATGAGGTACCTACAGTTTTATGAGAAGCTGTTTTTCATGGCAGAATTATACTCGGAGGTTTGCCATTGAATGCCGTGGGACGACCGCTGTTAAGAAAGAACCTTTTTTCAATTTTTTTTTTTGCAATGCTACTTTGACCAGGGCTTGAACCCAGGCCCTGCGGAGTGGTAGCGCGCACTGCTAACCACTACACCACAGTGGCCAAAGAAAATAAAGATAACAGTTAATGTTTAGCAAAATGCAAGGTGATTAAGTTGTAGTACTTTCACGAACGCAATTTTGAAGGTTAGACTGAGACTCAAGGTCCATTGTGATACCACATGAGGTATTTTAATTATCCCCGTTCCCCTGTAAACCACTTGGTGCTTTGCAAAAATGTCCATCGGTTTCTAACGTTCACCGCTTTAAATTTATCGAAAACGTTGAAGAAATGGCTCCCAAGAGCTTTTGCTCTCCGTTTTGACAGATCCGGGCGTTGGCAGAGAAGATGCGGGATGGTTTGCTTTTCGTCTTCATCCATGCAGCTTCTGCGATAGTCATTCCAGGGGGCGCCTAGTCTAGCTGCGTGTAATCCAATTAGACAGTGTCCGGTGAGAACTCCAGTCGCTGTGCGAATTTTGAAGTATGCGTATTTTCATTTAAGCTTTTATGAATACTATGAACGGCTCAGAACCAGGTCTTATAAGCAGATTTTAGTTCCTTCAAATGTAATGTTTAAAAGCTTGTATATATACTTCCCTTTTCCCCTCTTTATTTTAAGATCAATCAAAAGTANTTGCAAAAATGTCCATCGGTTTCTAACGTTCACCGCTTTAAATTTATCGAGAACGTTGAAGAAATGGCTCCCAAGAGCTTTTGCTCTCCGTTTTGACAGATCCGTGCGTTGGCAGAGAAGATGCGGGATGGTTTGCTTTTCGTCTTCATCCATGCAGCTTCTGCGATAGTCATTCCAGGGGGCGCCCAGTCTAGCTGCGTGTAATCCAATTAGACAGTGTCCGGTGAGAACTCCAGTCGCTGTACGAATTTTGAAGTATGCGTATTTTCATTTAAGCTTTTATGAACACTATGAACGGCTCAGAACCAGGTCTTATAAGCAGATTTTAGTTCCTTCAAATGTACTGTTTAAAAGCTTGTATATATACTTCCCTTTTCCCCTCTTTATTTTAAGATCAATCAAAAGTAACTAGTTTATAAAAAAATTATTTGCATTGTTGCCAGAGAAGTTCTTATTACACCGATAATTTTCGGTAAAACTTTATTTTCCATTAAAGCTCTAATCAAATTTGAGTATTTTTTTCAGATTTTTGAAACATGGTATTCGTTCGAAGGTAACAAGGGCATTAGGCTTCCGAGCACGTTGGGAACCATTTTGATGCCTTTCTATGGCAAGAATGTGGATTGCAAAGTATCGGCAAATGTCGTGGCTTATTGTAGACAAGCCTAGCGCTGGTGGAAGTGGCATGGCGACAAATAAATCACAAGGTCAAACAATAAAGTTGACTGGACTTCTGATGGAAAGCCCCTGCTTTCCCCACGGTCAGTTATGTGTCAGATGCTCACGAATGGGATGTCCGAATTGTATTTGTGGATTGTTCATAGGGAGGCCTTAAGTTAAACAGAAAGCAAATAGTTTGCCTCCGTTGATTTATGCTGAACTGAAAATGTGTCACATGGCTTTGGGTTTATTACCCGAATGACGGCGGGTACTCTGCTAGTAATTATAAAAAATACAAATTTTTCAATTAATACTTTGAAAAAATATTAGAAAAGGAAAATAATAAAAAAGGCGAAGAAAAAAGCTGTTTCCTTCCGGCTAAACCAAGATAAAAAGCTAAACATCGCCGGAAAAATCTAAAATGACAACACTGGTTTAAAAAGCTATATACATACATATGTACTTTTAATGACTTACGTTGACTGATTTTCTGTAGTAAGTACTGTAAAACAATATCAAATTGAATTTTCGAACACTTTGTTCTATATTAAAGTTTTACCAATAATAAAGTGTTACATGCACTTAATAATACTTACATAGACACATAAATTTGCAAATTTTAGAAACCTGATGTACAACCATTTTCTAAACACGCATTTTACTTTTGAAGAAAACCATATTCGCACAGACCCTCCCACATTTAAAATTTATTAAATTTTCAATTACAAATTTTCTAGTAAAGAAATCAACAAGCCACGCGCAGATGCCACAATAAGAATTATTCTCGCGAAAAGTTGATTAACAGAAGCTATTTCAGAGCATTTTGATGTTTTTTCGCAAAATGAAAATGCACAAGCACACACACACCTAATGTACGTCCAAACAACAGTAGGACGGCCACTCCCCCCCTTTATTTTAAATAAACACAATTTCCATTTTATCACTCATTCACTCACTCACCTTTGTTCCAACAAAATGGTACTTATTTATTTTGTTCACTTTGTTTATTTACATTGTGTTTATATTTTTTGAATTGCATCAAGTCGCAACTCAAGTTGCCGGCATTTTCAGAGGTTTCGTGTCCACGAGTTTACACAGTTGATAAACAAACCGCATCAAGATCGTCGCCCTTTTTTCTAAGACGACAAAAGCTGTTTTGAAAAGGGAGCATGCATGCCAAAAGCAGGGCGAAGACCTCATGAACCAAAAATTTTACTATCTACTTATGTCAGATGAGAGTAGATACCAAAGGAAACATATATGCACATACATATGTATGACTTTACTCGTATATATATGCATTTGTCTACATAAAATATGCGCGTGGAAACAATGTAAATAATTTAAAAAGTAGAGAGGAATAAAAACCATTTAAATAACTATTCAAATTTATAGCGCACCACATATTGAAAAGTTTTAAGAATTCATTTTTTATTTTATTTTATTTTATGATAGTTTATTCTTTAACAAAAAACGTATAACCTATGTACTACGTTTGCTACACCGGAAATAGACGACACGCCATTTCTTTAAATAAAATTAATTGGTGCTCGTTTGTATGTGCATACATATGTAAATGCATGTGTGTGCACCTTTCTATTAATATCGTTGAATTATTTTAATATCTATTGCAAACTTTTATTCAGACAGGACTAAAAAGTAGAAAATAAATAATATAAAAAAAACTTTTTAATATAC
>NW_016163037.1:0-21236 GCF_001687245.7 Rhagoletis zephyria | reverse complement strand
TATCAAAACAAATTCTATGGGACTGAGAAGTATTATTTTCTACTTTTTAGTCCATTTATAAAAGCGTTGTATATTAAAAAGTTTTTTTATATTATTTATTATTAATCATTTTCATTTAATGTTGCGAATACGTTGAGCTGAAACTGTTTAAGCAAAGGGTTAACTGTAGCGTTGAACGACCTACAATTGCGCACATGGCGGCACCCCAACATGCGCGCGAATAATAAGCGTCTTCAATTGAATTGAATTAAAGTGAAATGAACGCCGTTGAACTCTCAAAATATGAACTAAGGGTGAGGTTATAGAAAATCATTATGAGCAACATAAATATGCTTGTGTGCCAAAATGCGTTGTATAAAATTCACACAAAGGTAGGAAGTAATCAGATTACTACTATTGCGGCATATAGATTACAAATTATTATTAATTTTACTTGATTTTTTATTGCGTAGTTTTTCTTTAGCTCGATGCGTAGGCCAACCACATCGGTGGGCTCCAAAATTTGAATCAGTTTTACATTTGTAGAACTATTTTTTGCTCATTCAGTAATTGACCCGTTAAGGTGTAAATGTAGTGACACCGGGACTATGAGCGCTTCGCTCTTCCAACTCAAGTCGACCTTGTAATAAAACGCATAATATACATCCCCTATCAAAGTTATAACTGCACCACTTATTGACAAGTTTTAACAAATCTTTTTTTTATTATTTAAATTTAGGCTTATAAATAAACTTTCTTTATATAAATCGAAGTTTCAAACTTTGTGCAATATTTAAAAAACCTCAAAAAACTTTGAAAATATTAAAGCTATTTAACAGAGCTTTAGAGCAAAGCTTTGTTTTCATCGCTACGCTCTAGGTCCGCTCCGGTATTTCATGTCGCTCCGAGCTCCGTTTCCACTCCCAATAAAAAACCTACGGTTAATTAAATTTTTTTTTCTCGGAGAAGGTTTTTCGATTTTAAAAAATCACCGTAACATACATACATTCATACTTTGCTTGGAAGAAAACGCATAAAAAGCAACGGTAAGCCATAGCTACTTCAATCTTGCTCTCTATTATACTAAAATTATGGGCCATAAAACAGCATACTCAACATCTTCCTAATTACAAAGCTATAAATTTTACGAAAGTTTATTGATTTTTTTTGTTTTAATATTACACCCGGATATAGGGCGACATCTAGATGTCATCTACCTCGCCCTATTCACTATGCTTTTTTATAGGAGCTTTTCAAAGCTTTGCTTTATGGTGTCGGACACACAACATTGAAAGTTTCTGGAACACAACATTGCAAGTTGATAAAAGCGTTGTAAAATTAAAAGATAAGCTGTTAGTTAGTGCATACAAATAAGTCAGCCACACGCTGTGATCCCCGGCAGATCCACGTCAGCTTCCTACCATTTATTTTTGGGAATATGGTATTAGCTAGTTCACACTTTGTTGCCATATACGCAAATGGCTTGAGATGTGAAGTTATCAATTTGACAGTGTGATTGCACGAGCGCTTGCTGAGGCGCAATGCCATCTGTTTTTCAACGATGGGGTACACACGTACATACACATGTTTGTATAAATAGGCAGATTTTTTGATATTCATAACAAAGTCCAATTGTAATAAATTTCAACTTTATTCTGAAATAATTAAGATTTGCTTGTGCCAGTGTCTCTAAACTATTTCGCATTAACATTAAAAAAAATGTCTGCTTAATTATTGCACGTGTAATCTTAAATATTACGAATGTAACAAGGCTATGTGATGTGGTTAGCAGTACGCGCTACCACCCCGCAAGGCCTGGGTTCAAGCCCTGGTCAAAGCAACATCGCAAAAACATATAGAAAAAAGGTCTTTTCTTAACAGCGGTCGCCCCTCGGCAGGCAATGGCAAACCTCCGAGTGTATTTCTGCCATGAAAAACCGCTTCTCATCAAAATACAATCGCTTTGTGTGACTGGCGCACGCCATAAATCGGAGTAGAAGCTCGGCCAAACACTAACATGTGTATGTGCCAATATATTATTATTATTTATTTACATGCGTATATATGCAACAAACTCGAACTTAAAATATTCTATTAACCGGAAATGAATGGTAAAATTCGACTACTCGAATATTAATCGATTAACCGAATAGCCCGAGCTCTAATAAATAATAGTTTCTTAATTGACAACAATGATCTTGTGGACTCAACTTCTCAATGTCGCCTTCTCAACAACAAGACTGACCGGAACCTCTTGCAAAGCTTAGTATCTTCAATACTTAATTTGAAAAACTCGCTTAAATCTAATGAAATTATCATTGCAGCTGTTCACTTCACTGTACTACAATAACTACACCCAACAAGCTGCTTGGAGATCAACATCCACACTAAGCAAAGCAAGTGTACAAGAAGAAAAGAAGGAAGCGATCAAAAACTCAAAGATAGAAGGCTCCCGGAATTTACTGGAGAAATGCTAAAAAAGCTCCCAGATACCTTCAGAAGTGAAACTTCTTCAGCGGTGGTTGGTTGGTTGGGAGTAAATTGGCAAATTCAACCGACATTGCACACGGAAATGGTGCAACGGAAATGATTGGAACTGAAACAAGTGCTTCTTGAGTATAAGCACATCGTATTAATTTACCAAAAACTTGCTAATAAAAGGTTAAAGAATAACACATAGAAAAAGACCAATACAAGAATGAAAGTAAAGGTGAGTACGTACATAGATAAAGAATAGCATAAAGGCAAAGGTAAAAATAAAAACAAAAACAAAGACGAGTAAAGATAAAGGCAAAAATGAAGATCAAGGTGAATTAAAAAACTTTACTTATACTATATGTAAGGGCAAAGGTGAAATAAAAGTAAAGATGAAGATAGAGGAAGAAAAATTAAAATAAAATAAAAAATAAAACAGGGACTCAATCTGGGAACTATTTTAGGATTTTAGAGATTTTCGGGACATATCGATATAATAATCGATATTTTTATCGGGTTTGTTATGCATATTTTTAACGAAATTTTTATCGATATTGTTATCGATTTTGCTATCGATATTTGTTATCGATTTTTTATGGGATTTTTGTTGATATTGTTTTACATTTTCTTCGATTATTTATCGATTTTGTTATAATTATTTATCGATTTTGTTATCGATTATTATACGATTTTGTTATCAGTTATTTATCGATTTTCTTATCGATTATTTATCATTATCGATATTTTTATCGATTTTGTTACCGATTATTTCTCGATTTTGTTACCGGTTATTTATCGAATTTTTTATCGATTGTTTATTGGTTTTGTTATCGATTTTGTTATCGATATTTTTATTGATTTTCTAATCATCTAAAGACAAAAAGGAAGATAAAGGATTTTGTCATCACTATTTTTATGGGATTTTTATCGATATTGTTATAGATTTTCTTTCGATTATTTATCGATTTTGTTATAATTATTTATCGATTTTGTTATCGATTATTTCTCGATTTTGTTTCCGGTTATTCATCGAATTTGTTATCGATTGTTTATCGGTTTTGTTATCGATATTTTTACCGTTTTTGTTATCGATNCATCACTATTTTTATGGGATTTTTATCGATATTGTTATAGATTTTCTTTCGATTATTTATCGATTTTGTTATAATTATTTATCGATTTTGTTATCGATTATTTCTCGATTTTGTTACCGGTTATTCATCGAATTTGTTATCGATTGTTTATCGGTTTTGTTATCGATATTTTTACCGTTTTTGTTATCGACNTTTTAGAGATTTTCGGGACATATCGATATAATAATCGATATTTTTATCGGGTTTGTTATGCATATTTTTAACGAAATTTTTATCGATATTGTTATCGATTTTGCTATCGATATTTGTTATCGATTTTTTATGGGATTTTTATTGATATTGTTATAGATTTTCTTCGATTATTTATCGATTTTGTTATAATTATTTATCGATTTTGTTATCGATTATTATACGATTTTGTTATCAGTTATTTATCGATTTTCTTATCGATTATTTATCATTATCGATATTTTTATCGATTTTGTTACCGATTATTTCTCGATTTTGTTACCGGTTATTTATCGAATTTGTTATCGATTGTTTATTGGTTTTGTTATCGATTTTGTTATCGATATTTTTATTGATTTTCTAATCATCTAAAGACAAAAAGGAAGATAAAGGATTTTGTCATCACTATTTTTATGGGATTTTTATCGATATTGTTATAGATTTTCTTTCGATTATTTATCGATTTTGTTATAATTATTTATCGATTTTGTTATCGATTATTTCTCGATTTTGTTACCGGTTATTCATCGAATTTGTTATCGATTGTTTATCGGTTTTGTTATCGATATTTTTACCGTTTTTGTTATCGACATTTTTATTGATTTTCTAATCATCTAAAGACAAAAATGAAGAAGAATGACATAAACGTAATTAGAAAGAACAGGGGAAAGGTAGGGATCTGGATAGGAAAAAGACAAAAAATATAACTTTAAGCAAAAGCAGATGTTTGTACGTACATATGTATCTACATATGTATGTATATTGGTTATGTGACATAATATATACATATGTAATGTAAGTTTTACTTCTCCAGTGTGACCCAGGCGCACTTTCTTTTTTTTTGCATTTATAACGCTATTCTGTCATCAGGCTTCGTACCACCTTAATGGAAGTTTGCAGTAAAAATGATTCCTAAACCAGGAAAAGAACAAAGTTGAGTCTTATCGCCCGATCAGTTTGGTACCCATCGCCTCTAAAATGATGGAGACTTTTTCTCAAAAGATTTATGCCAGTATTAAAAGAACGGGAGATTATCCTAATTAATCACTAATTCGGTTTCAGAAAAAAACACAGCACAATCGAACAAGTGCACAGGCCTGTAAATTGCATCCACACTGCACTCGAAAAAAGGTATTGTACGCAGCTTTACATAACATAACTTATATGTATCTCAAGCCTTCGTTCGACTATGGCATGATGGCTTACTTTACAAAATAAAGAATAACCTCCCGATGAGACAAAATCCTTAGGCATGCACCTCGACAGCAAGCTTACGTGGAAAACTCATATTTTCATTAAACGCAAAGCACTTGGAATGAAGAAATTTACACTGGTTACTGAACACAGAATCTCAAGTCTCACTCGAGAATAAGCTCTTACTCTATTAATCCGTTTTAAACCGGTATGGGCATATGCAATACAATTATGGGTTTCTGCAGCAGCCTCCAATGTAGTAAACCTTCAAAGGTTCCAACCAAAAATTCATAGGATGATTGGAACGCTCCGTTTTATGTTAAAAACAACCAAATATACCGTGAATTTAAAGTCCCCACTTAGTTTGTAATAAGTTTTAATTATTACCTAATGTTAAAATACAGATTGCAATAAAAAATACATCTGAATTCAAAAACAATAACAAATCTCTCGCTTATTTAATTTGCAATTTATTCCTCCATTTTAAGCGTTACTTATCAGATTGTTAAACTTATAAGATTGGTAAAATTGATTGGTGCAACCGGGAATAAGACATTACGACACTCAACACGTCTTGTGAATCCTTTGAATGCGTTGAATACAATATTTGTAACTAGTGAACCCGCATGGCGTTAAAACGCCCAAAATTAAATTTCAAAAACTTAACAAATATTCCAAATGTTATTCAGAATTATCAGAGAACCGACTGCCATATTTCATCTAAAACCATGTGGCGCTTCTGAGTGAAGAGCGGTCTCGCATAGTGCATGTTTTTAATTTCATCAAATTTCAAATCATATGAAAAAAGTTCTTAATTAAAAAAAAATAAAACTTTATCACACATCTACAGGCTAAGATCTTTAATTTCACCTTTCATTTTTGAAATTCCTTTTTAAAAGTATTCTCTAACTATAATCTTATTAAAATTCTTTCGTTTGACATTGTGATACACATGTATTTCAATAAACTGATGAGCTAATTTGATTTTGATTTTTCGAACAAATGGCAACCCTCCTAAATAAAGGTCAGGAATAAAGCTTTTTAAAACTAATTTCGATGGATACCCATCTTTTAATAATTTATACAACTTATTGAATAATTTGAATGTAACTTTTTAAAGACGTGGCAACCCCCTTCAATCTTGCCAAATGTTCAAACTAAAGATTTCTTAACATTATTTCATTTGACTACGGTATTTTTTTATTTCATATACTTTTTGTATTAGTTAATTGAGTTAGACCTTTCAAACAGGTGGCAGCCCTCTTCAAAAGTATTTTCAAGCTTACTCCTTGTAAACTCTCCTTCGCCAGACATTGCGATACATATTTTAATAAACTGATGAATTAAATTAAATTTCTTAAACCCCCTTCGATTGATACCCATATTTTAATAATTCATTTGACTTGTTAAATAATTGGAATTTAACTTTTAAAAAGGGGTGCAACCTTATTCCAACACCTTAAAAATATTCCTAGCGTTTTAAATAAAGATTTTTTAACACTCCTTCGTTTGACATCCATTTTTTGATATTCCATATGTATAACTAGTGTATAAGTAAAATAAATTCAAGCAGGTGGCAAACCTCTTCAAAATACTTTCAGAATACTACTTTCTGAAACCCCTTTTGTTTGGCACCCATATTGTGAAACATATTTCTCTTACCTAATATGATTTTTTAAACAGATGGCAACCCTCCTATAGTTCAGCTAAGAAACAAACCTTTTCAAGACCATTGCGATTAATACCCATTTTTTAATAATTGATTTATTTTTTCTAATTAATTTGAATATAATTTTTTAATGGTTGGCAACTCTTTTCTGAAAAATTAAACCTCATTGCACATCTACAGACCAATCCTTTTAATTTGACACCTCATTTCAGAAAATCGAACGAACGGTGCGGTCATATTGGCATTGACCATTAAATAATTTGAGTTTAATTGTTCAACAGGTGGCAAATCTTTTCGAAAAACTATAGCTATATAGATAGGAACCATGGGTCTAAAATCAATTTGGAGTTTGCCAAAGTTTTGCTGTAGTATCGTAAAGAAGTACGTAAATTTTGTATAAAAAATGATATACGGAGTTTTTTGTATGAGGAATCAGTTTATGCACTTATATTTTTCTTAAAACTTCCACCAGAGCGCGCAGCAGTGAAAATTTTCACATTTTCTTCGAAACCTATCTTATATATAGATATGTTTTGTTTACACCCCCCCCTTCCCCCCCCCTTTTAAGGCTGAACTATATAGTTCCAAGGTATAAAGAGTTACATATATATCATTAGAAGGTATTTTGATGCAGATGTGGATAGTGTTACTAAAATTTCAAATAAGTTTAATATACAGTAAAATGCGCTTAAGAACCTCACGAAAAATGTCAGCTTTTTGAGATCCTTAGACGGGTTGGGTACTTAAAAGAACCCGCTTAAGTACCTCGATGCGGGTAATTAAGCGAACAGAGTTATTGATGTAGTTTATCTTCCTGTTAGCTTACATAAATAAGTCCTTGAATAAAACATGAAAATTTAACGAAGTGTAGGTAGTTTAAAACCAGGATCGTAGCATCATTTAAACACATAAACATAAACTAAAAAAAAAAAATCGATAAAGCAATGTTTTGTCATTTTTACAAGAATTCAATTCTTTAAAGTAATTGATTATACATATTTATACATACATACAGTGTTGGACATGTCTATCATTTTGGAACAAAATCAAAACGATATGGTTTGCCACTTAGGCTTAATTAATTTTTAAGATTTTCCAAGCAAGTTTCACTGTAAAGCGAAAAAATCAATTCAAAAGTCACACTAATACAAATTCATATCATCTCAATTTACCCCGATTTCCCGAATTATTCCACAAGTCCCTCTGAAGTTAATTTTGAGTGAATTTGCTACATTACTGATACTGATACTGTTACTGATATATCGCATGTACAATTTTTTTAATGTTATATGGCTGATAGGCGTGGATATTGTCCGAGTATAGCGCGGAAGCGGGCGTTATTTTTTTGATCTCTGCCCTACAGATGGAACTTCTAAATATATAACTAGGAATAGCGTCAGAAACTTCGGAAAAAAGTTGATAATGCATCAAAATTCCAGCCATGTTCGTAATAACGTCTAATATGTACAAGGTGTATACGAAACGTAAAACTTCAAAAGCATAACAGCACAGCATAATGTCATTAACCCAAAAAACTCAAAGCAAAACATACATATACAATTTTTAAATCTGAGCTTGTAAACAACTTAAGACGGATACTTGTTACATAGTGCATACGCATTACATACATATAAACATAAGTACAAATTTTTATACATGAATTCAATTTAAGGCGAAGTTTAGGTACTTAACTGCGCAAGAGTCATTCACTTTTTATTTTTCATGCCACAATCAGCACTCAATTCAATGTACATATTTAGCATATCAAAAGTCTAAAAACAAAAAATACAGTAAATTAACAAAAAATATCAATAAATACATGTGTATGTATATACATATATATGTATACTATACTCGCATATGTATACATGTACATATGTATGTATGTATCGTTCTATTGCTACTAAAAAGTGTTCACACAACCAAACCGTTTCTCTTAGCATAACTGGATATCCAGTTCAATGTACTCCCACATAAATTGTAAACAACTTTAAACCAAAGTAATGACCCCAACTGAACTTAAGGAGTATCATNTTCACACAACCAAACCGTTTCTCTTAGCATAACTGGATATCCAGTTCAATGTACTCCCACATAAATTGTAAACAACTTTAAACCAAAGTAATGGCCCCAACAGAACTTAAAGAGTATCATAAAAAAAAAATACATAGACACATCCTAAACAAGAACATTCCGGCGAAGAAGGAAGAATTTACATTGAAAACAGTTCACTGGCCACTTCAGTCACGACGAATTAAACAAAAAACGTAGTAGCTGCTAAAATTCTCACGTTTACACATTTGTATGTTTGTAAACAATATTCGTAGTAAAATGCAGTGCTGGGAACTGCAGGTCAGCATTTTGTAGGCTTCCCGCCAATCGCTGAATATCAGTCATCGGAGTGCAGCGTCGATGAGGTNTCACGTTTACACATTTGTATGTTTGTAAACAATATTCGTAGTAAAATGCATTGCTGGAAACTGCAAGTCAGCATTTTGTAGGCTTCCCACCAATCGCTGAATATCAGTCATCGGAGTGCAGCGTCGATGAGGTGCTAAACTGACCTAAGTAAATGAATTTTTGTTAACATCGAATATTGTCTTCCTGTGCGACGATGACCAATGGCTAAGTGCTTTAGAAATATACATACATACATATGTATGTATGTATGTATTGTGGGTGCAATTACCTTCATAAAAAATAGCATAAACAATATAAATATGAGTGATTGTATGTGCATTTGGAGTAGCATAGTAAATAAACCAGTACAGTAAAGGGACGCTGATTTGCGCGCCAATTTCTTTCAAAATATTTTGATTGAAAGGTTTAATGAACTACATATGCACCTACTTATTGCAGCTCACGGTATCAGCAAATGCTAGTGCATTGTTTGTACATACATATATAGGCCGGCCTACGTGCCAAAATTCATTAAGATATAGTTCAACGGACATTGCGGGAAGTTAAGTAGGCTAAGCAGTGAGGGTAAGCAACTTACGGTCACGTTGATCTGGCATGTGAATTATAAACACATACATATGTATGTAAGTATGTACGCAAGTGTACAGTATGTATATATTGTGTATTACTTAATTATGTACATACTTAGATTCATATATGTACCTACATATATTTTCTGTTACTTAGCTTTAAATTTGATTTAATAATGTCGTTTTACTTTTTATAAAAGATCTGGGTTATATTAATAACCAATTTGACATGTTGTTGTACCTTATTTCTTTATTTTTATGTTTTTTTTTAATAATATCATTTTTATTTTTAATTATGAAAAATTAATGCCGAATTTCCACTAGGCATTAAAATGACAAAAAATGTATGCCATTTAAAAAAATGACATGTGAAAATGAACTTAATGACATTTTTTTTATGTAATGACACGATCATTTTTTAATGCCCGACTTTGTCATTTGTCATTTTTGCCATTTAATGCCTAGTGGAAATCCAGCATAAGTCAATTTGGAGGGTGCTATAAGCATCGTACAGTTTCCTAAGAAAAAACACTAGCAGTTGATTACCAAAAAATGCCTGCAGCTGAGATCACCTGTTTTTTGGCATTTGCTCTTACCTTTTACAATTTCTTTCATTTCTATTACAACCCCGCCAAAAATGCGACTAATCCGGGAGGGCTCCGGGAGCAATCGCAAAGGAACATGCGACTAAAAGCCTGATTATGGCAACTTAACTTAACTTAACGGAACTTAGAGCTTAGATAATCAAAATAAAACAGATTTCGACGTGGCATTAAGTTACGTTAAGTTTCGGCTGCTCAATTATAAGCAACACCCACTAAACAGAATTTTAAGAGAGAGAGCCGTAAGTTACGTTACGTTGCCATAATCAGGGCATAATACTACTTTAGATCTTTTTGTATGGCATGAACTGTTCGCCTTTGTTCGAGCATGTCCTATGAAGAGACTAATTGTTCTCCTAACAATTTTATATGTATTCGGAACAACTTATATTGGTTAAATCGTACCCAACAACTACTCGCATTTGAAGCGACAGCGCAAAGACTGTTGATTTTTTAACTAAATTAGTACTTTTATTAGCAATTTTCGCATTTAGATTGAACGTGTACACATTTTTGTTTTAAATACTTTTTATTTGAGTTAACAGCGGAGGCCATTGCTACAAAAATATGAAGCTGTTGAATTAAATACTTGGACTTTGAGGTCCCAACGACGAACACCTTTGGCGAAAATAACTTACGTATTTGATTCAAATACTAATTTGTTGGGAAAAAAGTGAAAATTGTTGGGAAAAAGGTGCAATCTTTCTGGCTTACACTGAGAAAAATTTTGATGTAAACTCAATTGATTGGTTTTGGTTTGAAAGAACTTTTTATTTAAACGTTTTAAGTATATATGTATACATACAATATAATAAAGTAAGCAATGTAGGTTTATTTTGTACATATTTGGAAATTAAAAAATATTTATTGCAATAAGTACTGATAAGTTACTGGAGTGTTATGTTCCTCAATAAAATGAAAAATTAAATTTTTTGACAGCGTGAAAAAGGTATTACAAATAGAGTAAATATGAGCATTGGTGGAATAAGTGCTTTTCACTGGACATTATTTAGTTTAGAAAAAATATTTTGTAATATTGGAATTTTCTCTTCAGAAGAGATTTCAAATATAAATTCTTGCAAAAAATCCACACATATTTGCCTTTCGCTGAGTACATATTCTAAATTAAATATGGAACATATTTCTATTACCAGGTCCAGGACGCGAAGTAGCGTATATTATAGCGTAATGCCTCCAATTAGACGTAAAACTCTGACAAATTTTCGACTGAATCACCAATAACAAAAACTTTGGGCTGTAGTTTTAACTTTTCTTGGATGGTACACTCTTTCATTTCGTCTTGTTTTTGTTTGAAATTATTTCGATTTAGAAATCTTACTGATTCGCGGAGGTTATAATATTGACTGCAGTAAATTGAACAAATAAAAGTGCTTTGAATCTAGGAAATAATACGATGTAATATTTATTAAGGACACGATAATATAAAGCTTTTCCATACTTACTTATATTGATATCTTTTGACTGCGATACACATAATTTTTAAAATCTCCACGGATTTAATTGAACACTCCGCCAAATTTGTATGGCTAGATAATCCCTATTCCAAGTATATCATTTTCAAGTTCAACATAAGATATTGGAATTTGCTGACTTTCACATGAATCTTCACAAATGTCTTCGGACACATTTATAATATTCAAATCCATATTTTTAAACTTGAAAGGAACGTCTGCTTCGTAAAATAGTTGCCACAGAAATGACGCGTCTTTAATTTTCTCAACAAGTTCTGCGGCAATTTCAATTATTTACGAATGCCGTTGTCACAAAAGATTTACTTTTAGAAGTATCGATACTTCTTGCGAATTTCGTTTTTGACGCAAAGATTTACGTTTAAATCAACAGCGTGGCTTTTAGAACTGAAATTCAACAGCGAAAATTTTTAATCCAACCACTTTACGCTTTTTTGTTTATTTTTAACAGCGTGTCAACCGTTATGCGAAGAGCGGCGCTGTTAGTTAACAATGAGAAAATTGTTGAAATAAACACGATATACTTGTATTAAAAATTTTCTTGTTGTGGCAAGTACTTTTCATTTACAATTTTACAAGAGCTACAAGTACTTGTTTCAAATGTGTTTTTTTCTTTCGATGTATAAAAAGCGACTAGTCAATTTTAAAAAATAATGTTTAGCTATCGACTAAAGTTTTTTTCAGACACATCCGTCCGTTTAACTTTTTGATATACAAATTATTTGTTGAAACTTTGAGTTTTGTAGCTTTAACTTTTCAACGGGTCATAAGGTCAATCCAAAATGAATTAGATGGCCATAAAGGCAAATTTAAAAGTCAGTTGACATTGTGACCTTTATATGATCATTATCAATATGGCAATGAGCCTATTATGTCACCCGATCAAAATTTTGTCAAATTTAACTGGGTGAGAAAAATGAAATAAATCAAATTTTTGTTACTTCACATTCATTTGAGAAATAACGTATGGCCTTTTTGTGAGATCTTCAAAAGTCATGGCAAAGATTAATTCTAATATTGGAATATGCACTAGACTTTGCAAAAATATGTGCTCCTCATTGGAAATACACTATGGCAATTTGAAAATTGTTACTCGTTATTATCACTTAAGTAAAATTTAAAGTTACTTTCCATTTTGCATTTCCAGCCATTACTTCCTATTTTTTTTTTACATAAATATTACTTCAATACATATAAAAGAATAAAACAAGACTTTATAAAGGCATCCGTCTTTAAAATTAAAGGAAATAAAACTACTATGTATTGCCTAGATATGTTTTTGCATGAATGGCTTCAAACTTGCAAAATACCAGGCAGAGATCATACGCGATCGGTAGATAACATTTTTTTACTACATCAGGTGTTCTAGACCTTTCTAAAATGGAGAAAAATCGTTTAATATGAAAACGCAAAAATATGAATTACCAAGTCGGTGAAGCTCTATATTTTAAACAGACCATAAGCCTATTCTTTTAAATAGAACATAAACGCCTTTAGCACAAATTCGGGTTATGCGAATAAAATATACCGGATCTGGCGCCGTTTGATTTCTGGTTATTTAAAAAAATTAAAAAAAAAATTAGGGGAAAAGTCTTCGGTAGCGACGCGGAGATGACACTGGTTTACAGAAAAAAGTGTTCTATGGATGCCACTGTCCAGTTCCTATGTAGAATTGCTCGGTTATTCCGAAAATCGAGTTATTTTTTGTTGTATGCATAAGTTTTCGAGATATTTTCAATTTACCGTATATACGTGATTATGTGGAACCACTTTTTTAAGCTGAGCCGGGTTTACAAAATTTAGCATACTTGAAAACTTCAACCAAAATATTTCCGAAAAAAATTAAGATTTACGTGAGCTGGACCAATTTGAAAATTCCTCCAAAAATTCAGTTTTTATGAATAAAAATAGTTTCTTATAGGATTTTTTGTAAAAATTCCCCTTAAAAAATTTGCATAAACATATTAAACAACTTTTCAAGGGAATCATAATATTGCAATTTTTGATGCTGTTTTTTTTAACTTTTTTCAAAGATTTGTTTAAGAAAAACTTGAATAACTGGGCCAAAACTATGCCGATTTAAACTTATGACGTATCAGTGGAAAGGTATTTTCTTACCATTTTTATTTAGAAGCTCATTCACGTCCCTTTTTTTTGCAAATATCAACACAACTTTATTCAACAAGGCATAATGCTCATTCATCTTATCTTTCTCTTTCATACTTTGAATGAGATTATTTAAAAATAAATAAAATGAGTGAGAACATAACCAATCCCTGCCAGATGTATGGATTTTTCCATACGGTGCGGATTTTCAGGAGTGAAAATGATTGTATGGATTCAACGTACGGATTTTTAGCTTTCCGTCAAAATGTACGGATTTTCGGAGTGTTTTTTTCATATTGTAAAAATTTGCCTGATTTACAAATATCTCATAGGTTTCCAATAGTTTCTGAACCCTCCATTTTTTTTTATAAAAAAAATGTGTTATTTTCGTACCTGAGGGTCTTATCTATTAACAGCTTGTCTATTTTCCACCCGATTTTAAAAATCAAACATGAGAAGAGGATTTATAGGCCTTTAAAATTATGTATAACAATATATTAGTAGACTTGGTAGACAGTTTTGTTTATGCATTATATGGAACAAAACTCCACAAAAAGATCTAAGATCCTCCACAAAAAAAAATCTAAAAAATCAACGGTAATTTTTAGCTATATTTCTCTTACAGAGTTGCATGCAATAATGCTTGCTAATGACCGACTCACAATAGCCGCGTTAAACCATGACCATGTTGAGTAGACGTTTACAGGTTGAAAAGAATAACGAAATTATCGAAAATACGGGAAAAATCTTGTCCCGGCGGAACATTTCAAATTTAATGCAAAATACGGGACGTCCCGGCAAATACGGGACATTTGGCAACGCTACTACACACATGTATTTAGATACATATAGTATATTTAAATACCGTTTAATGCGTTCTTAAGATCGGATGATATATTCAAGCTTTAGTTTGTTGAACAAAATTCAACCGCGCTTACATAGATGTATATTTGCATATGTATGCATGTTAGGCTGGGAGGGTCACACAATTTTTATTTTTTCTGTACACTGCTGCCTAGAAAAAATTTTACACTCAAAGCAAAACCGGTTAGAATGTAATCTGTGAATCAGATAATTAATAAAGGCGTATCTTTAGTTAATTCTCCGTTTGTCTTCATTTAGAATTCTAAAAAATTTCGTGAACCTGGTCCAGTCTCTGAAACAAACTCAACACGCAAATTAAAACATTTTATTTTCCCTTCCTACATACTTTTGTTGGGATTAATGTCAGGCGTTTGCGAAACTTTACAACCACAACCAGCTACTCATAGCAGATACCTATACCAAGTGTAAACATGCCCTATGGGCTAATAAGATATTTGTAGATCATGCCTACAATCTAATGCCCACCGTCAGTGAACTGATTGGACCTCATCAAGGTGGCTTTAGACCTGGAAAATCCATCATAGATCAGGTATTCACAATACGTCATATCTCCGAGCCGTTTGATAAAAAACAAGGTTTCAGACTAGGCGACTCCAACTCGTGTGATTTCTTTAATCCGATGTTGAAGAAGATAATCAGCCCTATTCTGAATTTCCACTCGAATCGAAGTTTTCTCCGTTTGGCAACTTTGGTGTTCTGCGATCCGTTTCCTTTTGATCAATCTTCGAAATTTACCTATTCTACATGTCGATCGTAGTTCCGCTTTTCTAAGTTGCAAATTTGTTGACGGATAATAAAATTTTATAAAAAAAAATTAAGTAAAATATACTGTGCATGATTGTAAAAGTCATCATAAAGGAATTTTCTCGATATCTGTGTTTTCGCGAGCGGCAATACGGGCAATACAAAAAATTGGCTGAAACAATGGAAACCAAAAGGGATAATGCACGGGGGTTTCAAAGAGGAAGTCCAGGCGTTTTTGTTTTCATTATCTATAAATAAGACTTTAAAATGCACTGAATACAATTTGTCCTTTTTATATAAAATTAATAGATACACATACATAAAAAGTGGAGTTACATAAAAAATATGTTTTTGTTATTGCACTCGTTTTTACTAACTTTTTAAAAACAGGTGCATATGTTGCCTCGAATTCGATTTGCTATGGAAGGATAAGCTTTGTTCTTCTCCTCCTCCTGGCGCCTTTCAAAATCGAATTCATTTGCGTTCAAATATTCCACATGTTGTGGAGTGCTATAACAACGTTTATAATTTCACTGGCTTTGAGCGGTGAGTAATGCAGTTCTAGATGAATTTCTTATGATTCTTCACTCAACTGAAAAGAATCAAACATGTCCCTAAATCTCCGCCTTCCCAACTTCAGCATCAGCAATCTGGGACTCGTTCCCTTCTTCAAGCAATTACGTCGCGGCTATGGATTTCATTCTTATAATTATGTTTCCACTTAAATTAAGAAAAAATCGAAATTTTATTTTTAAATTACAATGATGTTAGATATATTTAGTTGTTTTAAAATGTTTACAAACTTTAACTTCATAAGCTGCTAAAGTTTGGTGGCAAATATTTCTTTTGTTTTGTTTCGATTTCACACATTCCTAGGCAACCAGCTGATTTCGAAGATGTTTTCGCTCTTCCTCTTCTTTTTTCGATTCGATCGTAACTCAGAATACCAAATTACGATTGTTGCGCAGCGGAATGCGGGAACGTAATCGAAATGCAGAATAGGGCTGAATAAGAGCCGAAGAACGGAACGGCTCAAGCACAGTACTTTACAATAGCGCAGAATTAAAGCGCAAACAGTTAACGACGTAGAGTAGACGTAGGTAGACGCAGAAACAGATCTTACGGGATTCGCCTGGTAACGAAAAGTCACCACCGCATGGCGGTGACGTTGCCGTTTCTTTCTCTCTCTCTCTATCAACAGTAAATTTTATACGCTGCTACGTACGTCAACCTACGTTTACGCTACGTCGTTGACTAATTGCGCTTTTACTGGCACATATCGACGACACTGACATTATCGGCAAAAACAAGGGTTACATCTCGGAGTTAGATAGAAAAGCAAAGCGGCTACGCTCGTTATGTCTGTCGTTCGAATAGACAGAAACGCTCCAGCTCTGAAGGTATTCAACGCGGGTCGCGAAGCTGGTAACAGCAACAGGCAGGCCTCCTCAACGTCGGAAAAACCAGGTAGAAAAGGACTTGGCTTCACTTGGCATTTCCAATTGGCTTCAGTTGGTACAGAAGAGATACGTCTGGTGTACGTTTTGGACTCAGCCAAAATCGCTAATGCGGTTATAGCTCCCAATAAAGAAGGAGAGCATGGTGCATGTTTTTTAGTACTCCTACGAAGTTTAATTTTAATATTCAGAGTTTATTTGACGTAACTCTTGGTATACAACCTTAGAGGGTTTTAAAGAAGTGTACACTTGCACCTTCAGATCTATTAGGCCCTGTACTCATCATAATACCTCGTTCAGTTCCAAGAAAGGAAATAAGAGCTTTTGTAGATAGGGAGTGTATGAGCTCATCCTTTAGCCACGTTGAGCTTGTCAAAATGTCCTCGTCATTCGCTTTGCCAGTTCTGTTCTCTCATTCCTATTACTTGCTTTCTGAGCTTTCCCTTGGTCGCGTTGGAACCTACCCCAAAGAATGGGTCGGGACTTGTAGAAATTGAGGCTACATCATCCGTAGTTAATCAGTCTGCTTCCTCTTTTCCATCTATCCCTTGTGGCCAGTCACCTAAAGAAACTGAATGCTATTGATTACAGCAAGACCATTTAGATTCTGAATGCACTCAAGATGATTTCACCTCAAAGGAGAGGAGTGTCTTGAGTGCCGCCTGACTGTCGCTAAGGATTAAGACTCTCTCATTACTGTACTAGTTTTAACTCTGCACAAAGATTTATTGCGAAGTTCTCCGCTTGAAAAATGTTGACGAACTTTTCCATAGGCATATATGATTTTGTACCGGGCCCCAATGCCGTCTGGGGTTTTTGAGCCAATTGGGTTCCACTGCTTAATGCTTGCCTGTACATGTCCTCCCAAAATAGAGTTTTTTCAGGCTATTTTGCCACAGATCTACGTGTGTATACTGTGAATTTTTTTTTTCGAAAACTACTGCCTTCTTTATTTCATCTCTGGGGAAAAGGACTACAGGAAGCCGGGACAATACCTTTTCCATGCATCTGCGCGATAAGACTTTTCCTCTGCCAAAGCCGTCTCTTTCCAAATTTAAGAGTGTACGCTTGGCTGCCTGGTAATATGCAGTGGCAAGGGATCGAGAATCACCTGCAGTCCTGCCATCCGGCAAGTATGCTTCGCTGCCGCACACTATCCGTCTCGGTGAGGTTGTATTATGATCACTTCGTTATGTTAAGGTCTCCTTATATTATGTCGCAGATTGTACCCTCGAACTTCTCTTAAGCGATTATGCCTATGTCATCCGCATATCCCTGGCTGCGGATATCATTGTGTGAGTGTGTTTGTAAAAGTTCGACTACTACCAAGCTACAAAGAAGAGGTGATAGTACACCCCTGTAGGTATCCTTTTGTTGTTAGCAATTTTACCGGGCTACCACCAACTTCAGTTGCAGCAATTCTTGTTTGGAACAACTTAGTTTTCCATCTGCTGATATTTGACCTGTACATTTCGTTTATCTATTTGTGGTGTAGTCGAAGACGGACGGGCCGTATCAAGGAAAGCGCAAAACACTATTTCTCCACACTCAAAGTAACCTTCTATTTCCACAGTTAACGCTTACAGAATCCGTGGACTTCCACTTCCCATACTCGTGCTGGTTAGGGTATAAAAGGACCAGTTTCAAACTGTTTGACCTTATTTCGTTGTCGACAACCTTCTCCATTGCTTTTTGCAAGCAGCGAGTTAGACTTATGGGTCTGAATGATTTAACTGAAAAAATTACATTTGTAGGAACGCTTTTTAGTAACACAAACTGACTAAAACCATTATCACTTTTTACGATTCTTGCACTTCAAATATCATATGTATCAAAAATCTCGACTGTAACGTAGGTACCGCTTAATCAAAAGTACTAATATGCAAACTTTAAATATACCCCATTTGAGTTAAAAGTAGCTCAATTGATTCACACATTCTAGCGCCTTCCTTTATTATTTATTTATTTAATTAACTTTAACTTTTAAGCATTTTCATAACCCTGTACTAGTGATGTTGCGAATATGGAATTTCAGACAGCCGCGGATGTTTAAAAGCCAACATCCGCGGATGCGGGTGTCAAATATTTTTAAGAAATAATTTAGGTGAGTAAATTAGGAGACTTAGGTAAATAAAAAATGGAAAAGTTAGTAATTTTAAATAATTTTTATTTATTTATTTAGTACTTGAATTTAAAAATTGGAACACTGTATTTAATAAAAAGTAATGTTGCTGCCTTTTCGGGTTACAGCCTGTTTCTTAACGGGTCGTAAATCAAACCTGCGCCACTAAATAACTACTCGCTCGAGGCGACAAACTTGCAACTTTACAAAATTGTAAATTCCTNGCTAAATAACTACTCGCTCGAGGCGACAAACTTGCAACTTGACAAAATTGTAAATTCCTTTCGATTAGCGCTGCACCAGTTTAGATGACTTTTAGTATTTTTTTTTTTTATTGCAGTGCAATAATTCTTTTTTGAGAATTGCATCGCGGCTTCAAATGTCGGATGTATCCTCCTGACTTTCATTTTCACAATCTAGCATCATGGCAAGATCGTTGTTTAAACACCGTTGTCTTCCAATTTGGAGCACCAATTCTCTTGGTTGTTTCAGAATTTGGAAAACCTGTAACGTCATCAGCGTCTTTCGATTTTAGTTTTTGTAATTTATTTTTAATCATTTCTTCTATGACTGGTTTGAAAAATGTGTGCTTATAGCGAGGTTCTAATTAGCTGGATATGGCAAACAAATTATTTTCTAGGAATGAAAATTTCGAAGAAAATTCTGTTTTGAAAGTCGGGGCTGCCAGCCGAATTAGTTTGAAATCTCGTAATTTTGTAAAAAGGTACCCTGTTTTTTATAATTATTTGAATTATTGAAATGACGGACGACTTCTTGAGAAGATTCACCTGTAATGAATAGCTTGTATTTAGTTCTTTTTATTAGCTGAGCTCGATTTTGTCCTAGTTTCAGGCAGTCACAATTAATTACTCACCCCGTTTTGTTGTTCCATTTAATGCGTTCAATGTGCTTTTATATTTTGAGGCAAATTTCATTTTTTTTGTTCATTGAGACAAATGAACGCAAATTTTCAACACATCGTTAATATAATATGGTAAGGGCGTATTTCACATTGTCGCTGAAATGCAAAAAAGCCACAACTAGCTAAAATTTGTTATTGCATAAAACGACGTGGGGACTTATGATTCGATGAAATGCATCATAATAAATCAAAAAGTGAGTTTTGGATTTTTAGTTAGTTACGAATTTTTGTATTTCAGCGACGATGTGAGTTACGCCCTTTCCATACTATACTAACGATATATTGCATGCCAAGTCCCACTACTCAATAGATATTAAATTCGCCTTGAATTGATTCTTGTTTGTTTTGTGAACTTGGCGCACTTCCACTCCGCAGCACTTGGGTTCAAGCCCTGGTCAAAGCAACATCGCAAAAAATATATAGAAAAAAGGTTTTTTCTTAACAGCGGTCGTCCCTCGGCAGGCAATGGCAAACCTCCGAGTGTATTTCTGCCATAAAAAACAGCTTCTCATAAAAATACAATCGCCGCACACTGAGGCCGCTTCATAAAGGGCGATGCTCAAAACTCATTTAAGATAAAAAAAATATATACCAGCAGAGTCATAACAAAGTAGCATATCTCGTGTATAAACATTGGGTTCCGAGCTACTACCAGTTGCCGCGTACAACAGCTCAAAGTTAACTTTTCAGTCAGAAAATTTTTTCCCCGATATCGAAAGCGAGTTCACATGTGTTATTAAAGGCTGTCTTATTACGCTTAAGGTTACTATTAGTTTAGAAGGAACTATGTCGTTGAATAAGCAATGTGTGTTGATTGTTTTACAACTTTACATCATTACATAATTTCAATGGTTTCTGAGATATAAGGAAAAAATTTGAATAAACAATTTTTTTTCATAGTGAATTTTTTAAATCGTTTTTTTTTTCCAAATGCANAGATATAAGGAAAAAATTTGAATAAACAATTTTTTTCATAGTGAATTTTTTAAATCGTTTTTTTCCAAAATGCGCAAGGTTCTTTTTCCGAATCTTTTTTTTGTTATAACTGCAAGTCTTTATTTATAAGTAAACTTAAAAGATTTCCACAAGAACGCTGCGCATTTTTGAGAAAAATATGTTTTAACCTGAACTTATTAATTTTTGTCAGGCACATTTTGTCATTATTTTATCAAAAATATGTTCCAAGTGGGAGTGTTTTAAGAAAAATTCAAACTAAGTGGAAGCGAATGGTATATCGAGGGCTTATATTCAATACCCTCTAACTACAATTTTGATGAAA
>NW_016163036.1:16949-38854 GCF_001687245.7 Rhagoletis zephyria | reverse complement strand
ATTTTCATACAAAAATGTATTACGCACGTATTTGACTGTTCACATCTGAATATGTATATATAAATGTACATACGCATCCCCAGCATGCAGAGCGGTGACAACACACACATTNTTTGATTATCGTTTAAAAATGTTCGTATTTAAAAATAATATTTTCATACAAAAATGTATTACGCACGTATTTGACTGTTCACATCTGAATATGTATATATAAATGTACATACGCATCCCCAGCATGCAGAGCGGTGACAACACACACATTCATACATAGTACATGCCCTGAAGGAAAGATTGATCCAATTGCTCGAAAAATATAGTTGTAGGTATAGTAGTTTTGTATCTAGACCAAAGATAGTCCAAAAATTTAAAGCAATGTAATGTAAAACAGGTGAATTGTACTAAAAGGTACTCATAAGGTATGAGTTTTGATCTAGAATTGGTTACAATGGCATGCAGTAGGGGACAACGGGTACAATTAACGATTTACTGATATATAGGCACTTAGTCAACGAGTTTTCATGTGCGGCGTTGGCGTGCAGAGAGAGTATCCGCTTAGAAAATCTGAGAATCCCGGTTCGAATCGCAGCTGGCACAAGTTTTATTTTATTTATTTTTTATCTAAAATTTGTTAGAATGTAATGCAGAAGCGGGCAATTGGTCGGAGCCTAGGACATTCAATATTAAATGTAAATAGAATTTAACATGTGCTTGTACCAAACTTTGGACTACTTACAATCACCTGCAGTCTAGTTTGTGGTGTGCTCTAAGTCTATTTCAATATCCTACAGGGTGTTTATCCGTACAAATCGCGTGCTGTGGTGTTGATGGAAATTCAACATTTGAAAGCACATTTATATGTCTGGCTGTAGCTGAGTGCGCAAAGATGCTTGCCAGAATTGGTTGATATCCAGAGAGGGTTTTTTTTTGTTTCTTATCTTGATTATTCGCTTAACGGATGCTTTTTCAGACCGAACGCGGTCATTTTAATATGCGCGTGATTGAATTGAATATTTACCAATATACAGTACTTTCGTTGTCGTTTATAGTAAGATCAATTACGTTTCTATTTGATTTTAATATTTTTTCCCCTCAGTGTAATGCCATTACGCATTATATGACATTTGATACGATGAGCTGTGGCGTTTAGCGTAATAATGAAATTATCGAAACGGAACATACCGTGATTTGATAATACACTAACGTATATATATTATAACGTATCTCAAAGTAAATAGACTGTGTACAATATTTGCGTAATATAAATTAGGGTAAGCATATGAAATGTTTCCTTATAGTATGTACGTTATATATGTCCTGTACAATATCATAAAATAAAACGTAATTTTTAGCACCTGGCTGTAATGATGGAAACAGCTGTTTTCTTTTACTGAAGCGAATTAAACTTGACAAGAAGTGTTTGTGCACTTTTTCAAACCGCACTCATGTTTTAACAACGCTTTGAAAAGTCGGTTCGAGTGAATACGATAAATTTTTCGAATGCGTATTAAAACTCTGTGTATAAATGTGGTTTCAAATAAAACGCATACGTTGAAACCGTTTTAAAGCAACGTATAAACGGGGTATAAGAAAAACTGATATACATATATACATATATGTATTGTATGTTCCTTACGTTTTTATACATTCATACTGTAAAAGTGTTAGGGCTGTTAACTTATATATTAACGATTTAACTATATTTTAAAATAGATAAGTTTACGGCTTAATGCTTAATTATTATGCTTAATTTGTTAAATGGCCCATCAAGTCGATTGACCGTGTATGTTCTTGTGGTGTGATTGTACCAGATGCTGATGCGACTGCAAAAACTATTTGAACATTTTATGATTGTACCAGTATGCTGGTGTCGTGAGTGGTGAAATTAGCTAAATTTTCTAAGTAATAAGTATTTCGGCGGAAATTTCTTGCACTATATGAGTCAAAGCCGTGTTAGTGGAATTAAGTTCACGATATTGCAGTTGTGAATTAAAAAAAAAACAATGTTTAACAACATGGTAGAAAAATTATGCAATTTCGGCTCTAATCATTTCGATCTTTCCTCGACCTCATTTGTAAAGAAATAAATATTGTACCAGCACGCTGGTAAGTTATATGCTTCGAGCCTGATGGTACAATCACTTAATGGAACCAGCAAGCTTGTGTCGTATATTTCCCCGTTTATACAAAAAGGTTTTTGGTTGGATAAAATATTAGCTTTTTCCAGGGTTCATTGTTTTTCTATAAATACCATTACTTACTGAAAATGTTGGCGTGTATACTTACCCTCCGGTACTGCTGGAGTCAACCGCTACTGCACCAACTACGACAGAGGGCGCCCATAAATCACGCAAGTGACTGCTTTAGTAACTCCCGGTAGTGCAGAGAGAGCCGATGGTGACATTGCCTTGTAAAATTAGTCGATGAAATACACTGCAAGTAGTCGGTCGGTAATTGACGGTGTTTATTAGGTAGCTACCGATTCAGCAGTCCTGTAGTTACTCCCCCGTACTGCAGGGTATGTATGTATATGTAAGTAAAAAGTTTTAGCTACCATTTTTAGCCACAACGAAGTTTTTAGCTCTTTTTAAGCTTTTTTTTAAAGGAATTTGGCTACCACTAAAAATGATTCGCGGCAACACTGCACAGATTTTTTTTTGTAAGTCCGATCACTGGTGGCAACTGTACAACTGATAAAAGGTTGCCCGAAATTCACACCGACCGTGATACTTTAATAATTTCCGCAACACTGCGTTTGTGATTGCAACTCGAACAAGGTCTATTTCTATTTTTTTTATTTCTTCTCTTGCTTTTGAATCTGTGACGCGTAAAAGTTGAACAAGCTAAATCAGTTTTCGTTGTGTATAGTTCAAGGTGTATTAAACAAGGTGGTGTTGGGGCGACAGCTGAGTTTTTCGCCGTGGAGGCCATTACGTCAAAATGATGTGTTTGTTGTAACTCATACCAATGACAGTATGGACATCAGCGTATAATTTGTTAGTGTAATTCTTTACTTATATACAGCCAACACCACCTTGTTAAATACGCCTTGGTATAGTTTTTATGAAACTAAACGGGTTCACGGGATTCACTTAATTACATTGTTTTCTAGCATTTAACGATATTGAAGGTATGTTTCATGATAAAAAAGAAGGTAGTTTCAATAAACAATTTTTTGATTAAAAGGGAGATTTTTGACAATTGATCAATTGTAAACAATTCGAAGCGGCGTTACCCAATTTAAGTTTTTTGGTAGAGGGGATTTTATATCCTAAATTCTAAATACTAAAAAAAAAAATTAAAATATTTGTAAACTTATAATGTACTCATTTTACTAAACTTCGGTGTAAAAAAAAATGCATAACTCAAATTATTGTAGAGTGCATCCCATATACAATACTTAAACATTGCGCAATGAGCTACCATTCTGATTTTTTTTAATTTTTTTTTGAGATGGCATATTTTCAAAAACTAATTTATTTATCAAAAAAATTGTATGTGAAAAATTTTTTAAGAAAAAAATTTTTAAATATTTCCTTTCATAGAGAACTTTGATATGTGTATGTGTGATTTTTTCAAATTTTTTCCTCGCCCCGTTCTCGAGATATTTGGAAAACTATTAAAAGTTTTTAGAAATGTATAAATCAAGCTCAAATTTCATATTTATTTCTTATTTATGTTTATGTGTGAACCCCGTCCGTTTTGGTATGGAACGTCCCATATCCAAAAGCCACGAATTCTTAACCTAAACCTCCCATTTTTGGTGACAAGTAAGTCGCCCATCTGTGCATACATCCTAAATTTCAAAGCTCTGCAATGTTTTAAATGAAAGTAAGGGGTTTTTTCGTGCTAGATTAAAAGAATTTCCCTCTGCGCTGGGTACAAAAAACATTTCTATTTTGATTTCAGGTTTTGCCGAAGGTGCTGCGGCTTTCTTGACATAAAAATAAATTGTGTTTATTCGTTAAAAGGAAACAAATGCGACAAAAAATTCTACAAAACCAACGGTAATTTTTAGCCACTTGAAATTTGCTGTTACGCAGACGGTGGCAATTAATATCGATTGTGTAGCGCTGCCACTGAATTTCAGAATATGTAAATATTTTAAAAATTTTAATTAAAAGAGCACTTAAAAGGGAAAATTATAAGTAAAATGGTAAATGGGGTCGAAAAATTTAGGTACTTAGGCGGGTTGGATAAATAAGCGGAGAGGTACTTACGGGAGGGATTTCTTTCAGATTACATTGAAAAATTCACGGTGCCCAAAAATGTTGGTTACTTAAGCGGGTTAGGTACTTAAGCGGGTTTCACTGCAATTTTTATTATTTTCACAAGTTTGGCAATGTTTTCATCCCTTTTTATTTCCACAAAATCTACATATGTACATATACGGACGTACCGAAAAAATATTTAATTTTAATGATAATTTCCAATCAAAATGACAACTGACGGAAGCCGTCGTGCGCCGCAATTGTGTTTACTCTGGCAGATTTCACTGCGGCAGCTGTTCAGCTGTTCACTTACCGCCGCTGTAATTCTGGGTAGAGCTTAAATGTTCCAGTGAAAATGTACAAAAGAACGCGAAGCATTTTCAACAGATCTATAATCTAGATGTAGGCAGTGAACTCATTCTTTGGTACAATTTATGGAAGAAAAAGAACTTGTCCGAAGAAGATATGAAGGATGTTGAAGCTGTAGATCTATTTAAAGAATAACAGGAATTTTCGAGCCTGTTCCCTTTTTGTCCATGCAATTCTATATAATTTCCCGTTTTTTCCCCCAATTTTAACAACTCAGGCAATAATAATAACAATTCAATATACATGTAATATTGTTAATATAAAAATATTACTTTAAAACATACATATATTGCATCAATTTATGCGTTATTTGTACATACATATCTTTCGTGTGCATTTCTAAGCTTGTGCAATTCTGATTTTTCATACATATTTTTGTGTGCAAAATACCGCTTAATGTACTGCTGTCCAACCGATTTCTTATTTTAGTTTTATTTAAATTTATGGCAGAAAATGCTCTTTGGTCGAATGCCCCGCTATGCGGAAGAGTAAAAATAAATGAGTCTGATGAGGAAATGTGGTGATTTTCGAAATAGCTATCCCTTCTACCATTTTTTCAAATTATTGTTGCTTTTCCACAATAAGTTTTTCATGAAAAACGGCCTCAAGCTCATTAAAATTGTTGAATATAATTGTTATAAGGCCATAAAATAACAAAAACAAATAACTTAAGGACGAGCACACCTAAAAGTAAACATTCTAATAATAGAAATATTAACAAAAATCAACAACCACATGATCAAGTTTAAATAGCACTGGAACAGCTGCGTTTGATTGTAGTTGGCTTAACAAATGAAATAGTGGAAAAAAGCAACAAGAATTCACAAGGCGAACTTAGCACAGTGCGTAGGCAACTGGCTGAGTCAGTGGGATCGTCGCACAGTGGTCCAACGTGCAAAGTAAGGCACTTTAATTACATATTTTGTTTGTAATTTTTTAATTAACTTTTTATTAAATATGCAGGAAAATTGTATACTTAACAATAAATACAACTTTGTTTGAAAAAATTTGGATATATATAAACATAACGGTAACAAAAGTCATAGTAAGCAAAAAATAAAAAGAGAAGTTAAACCTTTTAATGATTTCAACGCAAGCAGTTATGAAACAATTTCTACAATTTTCCTTGAAGGCATAAACTTCATCTTCTCCTATTTGAGAAGCTAGCTCTTTGAGTTTATCGCTTATAAAAGGACCGATATACAACTCGCTAAGTGGCACAAAATTATTTGTATTTCGTAAATTGACGTTAAAAACAGTCTCAAGGGTATCAACCCTGCCGAAATCTTAAGGAAATCGTTCGGAGTATCTCATTTCTGTAACGATTTTTTTACGAATTTTCAAAGAAAATTGTATGAACTGGTTGACAAGAACTCGTAAGAAAATTTCTGTACGAAAAATAAAGAAAATTCTGGAAAAATTCTGAAAGATATTCTTCACATAGCACCATTATTTTCGTTGCTTCACAGATTTTCTTCCGAAATTTCGTAAAAGAATGGAATTGTGCGTAATTTATTTCATTTTAGTAAATTCGGCAAAAAATCGAATTAGATCTTAACGAATTCTTTAAAATTTCTTTACAATGCAGAATATTCTGAAAAAATGGTTTGCAGGGAATATATTCTTTTTGTACCAAGGCGAATTTATATAAGGTGGTGCTACTAGCTCAGCTGATTTTGTGTATGTGTTTCGCCGCACGGCTTCTGATATCAAATTGAAAAATTTTGTTTGAATTTCTACACACACTCTTACAGATTTTGACAGTTTATGCTGCCAAAGCAAAAACAAAATACATGTAAATTTTTGTTTTTGTACTCCTGCTATCACCTTATATTAATTCTCCTTATTTTGTACGAAACAATCTAGTATGGTTTTTAATGTCAGTTCTATTTGTTCAAATATTACATGAATTTTAACGTCTTCCGACTGCATTTGTAAATTAAGTTTTGTAAAAAGAGGCAAAAAGAATTTTAGAAATTTGAAATATAAAATAGTTGTTGGTTTTTCGAGCTGTGGGTATATTTTTCCACACTGGATTTTATTGACTTTGTCTTCTAAAAACGTGCCCATGAAGTAAAGTATTAGTGCTGGAAATTGTTCAACTATTCTAGTAACTGCTGCATGGAGCGAAAGCCATCCAATCTGAGCTGGATGCAGTAGTTTGTGTGGTTTAAGATTGCAAAAAAGTTGAGATTCTTTAAACGTACTTTATTCTCTTAGCACTGCAATGAAAGTGCGTATAAATATCACGAAATACGGCTTCTACTCCAGCCGGAAGATTCTTGCAAGCATTGTTAGCAACAATATGGAACGTATGACAAATGCACTTTACAGTAAATAAGTGAGGTATTTTCTGTTTTAATAGTTTTAAAATTCCCGCAAAACGGGGAAAATTCCCTCTTCTGGCACCGCTACCAGTGATAAATAAGTGTATTTCCATTTTGAGCGCTTTTCCATGCACAACTGCGACTGTGGAGTGATCGTTTAGTACACTTCGTAGTAAAAACCTGGCTCAGACGCACAACAGAAGAAAGAAGGCTTTCTGGAATATGCCTCATGAGCGTCCATAGGAAACTCGTTACCGAAAACCGCGAGATGATTCAGGAGGAGCTAATCGAAATATTTGCTGAAAATCTGGGACGTTTGTTATTAGCAGGGAACGGATTTTATGGAAATTGCCTTTTTTTCTGCTAAAGAGATAGAGTATATTCGATTAAGAATGTCCACGATTTAGCTTTCCCTGATTCCATATATACACAATTGATGTTGCCTTTTTTAAGATATATGCCTTTTTTTGTCTTTTCTACCTTTAAAAAAGTGATTATAGCATTTACAATTTTTTTTAAGATAAAAAAAATACACATTACCCATGCGGCTTATAGAAGCGCAGAGACCTCTTGCCAAATTGGTGTTGGTAAAATTCAAAGCCGTTTTCTCAGCTAACGAAGGCTTGGAGACAATAAGGGGTGTGGATAAAATTGGAAAGGGCGAGGAAAACGCACTTATTCCGGATAATATGAACGTTCCATATTTAAATTGGGCTACACTTGTATCAACTTACGTCGATCGCACATTTAGCACATTCAAGGCTTTTCTTCGCGAAAATCGAATGAAAATGCTGCCAGAAAACTTCAAAATGCATCTTGTGGTTCAATGTTACTACAACTATACAGATTAAAGTTTTATGAGTTAGAAACTCGAAAGGATAAAATAGTCAAAGATTCAAAGTACAAATTTTATCATATAATGAAACTAGTTCATAGTTTTTCTCTTTTTCGCTATTTTGTTTTGCCTTTTTTCCCTTTTTTCCCTTTTTTGCAATACCTAAATAGTGCCTTTTCCTGCCTTTTTCGTTATTTTATTTTGCCTTTTCCAGCCTATTTCGTTATTTTATTTTGCCTTTTTTATAGTTTTTTAGGTCCTAAAATCCGTTCCCTGGTGATAACAATGACGCAAGCGAAGATGATGATTATTTTTATTAAAGGTTACATATTCTAAATTACTTTCTAGGCTTAACAAAAACATGTAGATAATTGTTGAAGAGAAAATTTGTACAATTCGTATTCATTATCATATAAAAACTAAAAAAAACCTAAAAAAGTGATGATGTGGGTGAGGTTGATGATGAAAATAGTAATGAAGATAATGATGAGGATAATTCTTATAATGATAGAAGTGTTGCTTAACTTGTAAGTAGTGATGATTAGGATTTTAACAAATTATCATTAATAGTAAAACTTATTTATATGAGTAACAACTAAATTTTAACTTTTCTGGCTCTTTGGTAACGCCATAAAAACCTACATACCCTGATTCCATATATACACATTTGATGTTGCCTTTTTTAAGATATAAGATTAAAAAATATACACATGCGCAGGGACCTCTTGCCAAATTGGTACTGGAAAAATTCAACTCAGCTAACGTAGGCTTGGAGACAATAAGGGGAGTGGATACAATTGTAAAGGGCGAGGAAAACGCCTTTATTCCTGATAATATGAACGTTTCAAACGTTCCATATTTAAATTGGGCTCCACTTGTATCAACTTACGTCGAGCACACATTTAGTACATTCAAGGCTTTACTTCGCGAAAATAGAATGAAAATGCTGCCAGAAAACTTCAAAATGCATCTTGTGGTTTAATGTTACTACAACTATACAGATTAAAGTTTTATGAGTTAGAAACTCGAAAGGATAAAATAGTCAAAGATTCAAAGTACAAATTTTTCATATAATGAAACTAGTTCATAGTTTTTCTCTTTTTACTTGTAATATAAACATTTCTAAAATAAATGTATTTTTGAAGTGAAACTTCTTAATCGAGTTCGGAGATGGTTGCGTTAAATATTTAACACCACGTCATAAAATCTGTATCGTTCGTTCGATTTTTAAAAATGAGGTGTCACATGAAAGGCCTTGTCCTTCGGGTGTGCAAAGTAGCTTTAGTTCCATGAAAGGGGTTGCCACATGTTAGAAAATCGAATACAAAATTTCTCTGTCGCAGAGGGTTGCGTTAAATATTTAACACCACGTCATAAAATCTGTATCGTTCGTTCGATTTTTAAAAATGAGGTTTCACATGAGAGGCCTTGTCTTTCGGGTGTGCAACGTAGCTTCAGTTCCATGAAAGGAGTTTCCACATGTTAGAAAATCGAATTCAAAATTTCTCTGCCGCAGAGGGTTGCGTTAAATATTTAACACCACGTCATAAAATCTGTATCGTTCGTTCGATTTTTAAAAATGAGGTTTCACATGAAAGGCCTTGTCCTTCTGGTTTACAATATAGCTTTAGTTCCATGAAAGGAGTTGCCACATGTTAGAAAATCAAATTCCAAATTTCTCTGCCGCAGAGGGTTGCGTAAAATATTTAACATCAAGTCATAAAATCTGTATCGTTCGTACGATTTTCAAAAATGAGGTGTCACATGAAAGGGCTTGACCTGCAGATGTGCAGTATGGTTTTAGTCTTTTAAAGGGTTGCCATATATACGAAAATCAAATTCAAATTATTTATTAAGTTAAACGAATTATCCCAATATGGGTATCAAAAGAAATGGTTTTGAATAAGTTGTATTTTCTAGCTAAATGTAGGAGGGTTGCCACCTGTTTCAAAAGTAAAATTTAGTTAAATTATACAAAAGTCTTACGCTTAAAATACTATACAGTACAGAAAGAGCTTACAGAAACACAATTAAAATATTTTTGAGGTGCCTGAAGAGGGTGGCCACCTGTTTAAAAAGTTAAACTCAAATTATTGAAGCAAATCTTATTATTATAGCTCCGTTATGTTTGCGATAAATATTTAACGCCACGGTACAGGTAGCATATGACGGGTATAGAAAACGAATAGCTGCGTTAAACGCCAATTGGGCGGGAAAAGACTAATGCAAAGACAAGAATATAATCAAAAACAAATATAAAGAGAAGATGAAGATGAAGATGAAGATGAAGATGAAGATGAAGATGAAGATGAAGATGAAGATGAAGATGAAGATGAGGATGAAGATGAAGATGAAGATGAAGATGAAGATGAAGATGAAGATGAAGATGAAGATGAAGATGAAGACGAAGATGAAAATGAAGATGACGAAGATGAAGATGAAGATGAAGATGAAGATGAAGATGAAGATGAAGATGAAGATGAAGATGAAGATGAAATTATATATGTCTATTAGAAAATAAGTACATGTGTATTTATATCGCAAATTTCTTTTTTTCTGGAATTTCCTCTATTAAGTTTCACTTCTTCCGCGCGTAGGGACACACGTACTGAGTTTTTGATTTTTCTTCGTATTTTCTGTCTTTTTTTGTGCCTTATTTTGCTTTTTTTGCAATACCAAGTGCCTTTTCCTGCCTTTTTCGCTATTTTATTTTGACTTTTCCAGCCTATTTCGTTACATTATTTTGTCATTTTTATAGGTTTTTAGGTCTTAAAAATCCGTTCCCTGGTTATTAGTGTAAAAATTATTAAATAAAAAATATATCAGAAAAATTAACAAGTAAATTTCGTTTGGGGCGGCAGAATAGCTCGCGCGCAGCAGCGCTAGCAAGGAGGAGCTAGATGCGGGGTAAAACCTTAAAACAGAAAGGGTAAGCATTAGCCGTGTACGTGTATTAACCCATTCTATGCCATGTATATTGCATAGGTTATTGTATTCACTTTTCGTTTATAGAGAAAAAATTTCTAACTAATTTTGTACTCTATTTATTAAAAATAATTCAAAATCATAAAAAGCCGCTCAATGTAATTTGTTTTTATTAATAAATCAATAAAGTCTAACTTGATTATATATATGCAAGAAATAGTATGTGCTCATTCATACTGGGGAAAAATAACGAGTTGTTGGCCAACCTCACGATGTAGCGAACAGAAGGTGGCGCATTCCGCAAACCACTACTTTAGTTTTGCCGATTTTGACATTTCTCGTGTAAAAGTAAACGATTCCTCTAAAACTTTAAATCATATCAAATGTTATTAGAAATCATATTTTTACAATTTAAGGCAATTAACTAANATTGGACAGAAATGCAACTCTGACAAATCACGCACGAAAGTTGATTTCGGTTCATCAAATGTGAAAAACTTGCGTGCGTGCGTAGAAAAGCTCACGCCGGTAATACTAGGTTGAGCTGTTAACGATCAGTGTTGCCACAACATTTTTTATTTTTTTTTACCAAAATTACTAGAAAAAGCTACCAAATTCGACAAAAAATTACCAAGCTTATTGTATGTGCACAACTGTACATAGATATGTATGTCTGTACATATATCCGAAGACATCAAGCTTTTCAGTCAACCAGCGCTCCATCCAGCTATAATTTTTATATTTGCGTGAACACTAAAAGTCACATCTACAGAAACGCTTGGTGAGGATGTCAAACCTAAGTGTGGCCGAAGAAACAAATTTGTCGATTGCGCGTTGTTTTAAGAACACGGTACTGTCTTATGGCTCCTAATGCTATATTTTGCAATTGGATGTATATCTCCATCCATACAAGGCTCAGGCCACAAAGCAACTGAAGATATCTGATCACTCACAGTGTCGTGGATACGGTCCATTGCAACAGGGAATTATTAGGCGCATAATTTCCTGAAAGCTTTCGACTCATACATAGAGGAAGTGAAGTCCCCTACTGAATGCCGTAGCTTTTTGAACGTACATATTTACATAGAATTCTACTCATATGGTTGCCGGGTTACGCCGGAATATTGATGGCAATTGCAAAGCTGACGAACTGACAAGGAAAGGTAGGACCATCCAAAACCACATTCAAGTAGTTTTTTAGAGATCACACAACTCTTGTAACCAAGGAACACCGAAGAACTTTTCGCCTTGCGAAACTTTCAGGACTACTTTGTATTCATATAAAAGGAAACGCTTACGGCCTACTTCGTAATGTGGAATCAGAACTTGTTTTGACCTACCTTACATGTAGGACTGAATCGAAAAAGTTACCAAGTTGAAAAATAAGTTACCAAATTTGATAAATAAAGAAAAAAATTACCAATTTTGGTAAAAAAATAATAAAGCGGCAACGCTGTTAACGATCTTGCTTGTGCATATGTTCGTAACTAAAAGAGGCCAGCGCTGCTACCAGGCTCAGTGCACGGACTTCGAGAAAATTAATAGCTGTAGGTTTAACCGGCAAAAGATGGTAGAACTTGGTGGATATTTTTTAAAGAAACTATATGTATTAGATACATTTTACCCATATAGTTGGTGTAATTTTTGCTTTTGTACTCCTTCTATAACCTCATATGAATTCACCATGAGATAATTGTATTTTTTTTTAACAAAAAAAAAATATTCCACGTCAATAAACCATTCGAAAATAAACGTTTACATAAAACTGGGCCCGATTTGAAATTGATTTGATCACGGATAGTGATAAAAGTTAAGAACTTTTCTAAATATTTTTTTTTTTAATTACTCAATATTGTGGCGAACGTTCGAATATTATCTACGATATCCAATATGAATGTTGTGAAAATGAACATTCCTTCAATACTGTCATAACTCAAGAAACCGAAAACCCGAGAAAAACGCCTTTAAAGTTTCAAACACATATGTACATATGTATACTCCCATAGTAATAATGAATACGTATTTTGTCCGAGTGAGCTACTGGTAATTCACACAGTTATGAAATTTTTACACAACCTAGAAGAAAATGTAGCGATCATTTCAACATTGGGTTCGGTTAAAACCTTTTAAATAATTGCAAACCGAAGAGGATGATCTTCCGACTTGACAACTTGCCCACTCTGCAGCATAAGGCAGCCGTTGTTAACCCATGTATCAAGGCGAATTTATACAAGGTGGTGTTAATGGCAAATTTAGATTTTCGCCGCGGTACTTCCTAATGTCAAAATGATGTGTTTGTTGTAAACAAGGCGAATTCATATTACAACAAACACATCATTTTGACATTAAGAAGTACCGCGGCGAAAATCTAAATTCGCCAGTAACTCCACCTAGTATAAATTCGCCTTGCCATGTATTCTACCTTCTTGTGAATTCGAAATCCAGCCCATTCCTGACGAAAATTTTTATGAAAGAGAGCTTATCTTTCCGTTAGAGAATGGGCTTAACCACATTTGCTTCTCGTTTTCTACATTTGTATTTCAATTTCAAAATATAAATAGTTATTTATTTACAAATGTTCGCGTCAAACAATTATAAAATATGTATTTGCTTTTAAAAACTTGACAATAAGCTTTTTGCTATAAACATTTAATTTACGCATGTAAAACTAAAATTATTGGAAGTTTATTTAAAAAACTCCATTAGATCAGATTTAAACTATTAAAAGCAGTGACTTTTCAATTTATAAATAGGAAGAGGTCAAAAAAGCAAATGAATCTGCTTTTTGTCTACTTTTTGCGTTTGCTTTAAGAATACTTGTAAGTACGAGTATTATCGATACTTTTTTTGCAAATATGAGTACTGGCATCGATTCTTTTTTAGAGTATTCTATAAGAGTACTAGTATCGACAATTTTCTAAAAAGTTGTATCACCAATCACGGATGCCGTAATTTAGTCTCTGTATTATTTTAAAAAGGGGCTTAAACAATTATCTCCACTTAAAAATAGTTTGACTAAAATTAGATTTGAAATGCTTGAAGTTTGCAGACTATTTATCACCCTCAACAAAAAATGTAAGTACGTGTATATATCGTCGCTACCATGTCAAACTATCGTATGTGCAAAAATGCTTTTTCAATTACGATACCTTGCGCATGAGTTTAGAATAATACGCAAGTTGACACATCGTCAAATGTCTAGTCTTCATAGAAGCACGGGATACTGGCTTTAACAAAATGTCGAATCCCACACTTTTTCCTAATGACAACAACATTTTTTACAACATATTTTTTTGCTGTCGTATGAAATTCCCATTTGCACATTCGATAGTTTGGCATGGTAGCGGCGATATGTATATTAGACCACGTCAGAATAAAAAAGTCCTGGAATGCGACCGGAATAAAACTCAAATTTTAGCAGGAATATGCCCTCTCTGGGACAATGGTAAGAGGTCGCGCGTCGAGCATTTAGTTTTCCCATAGGAATTACAAGAAAAGATAATGAGTTCTTTCCTTTTGAGGACAATATAATTTTCTAGGATCAATGAAAACGCTCGAAACTGTGAGAATACATTGATTGCATGCCATTTAAGTATTATGCAGGCTCAGATTATGTAAATTCCTAAATTATACACAACAATTTTTTTAGAATTTAAGGAATCTGACCATGCATAAAAATTAAATGCCATGTAATCAGGGGCGAACGCAGGTAGGGGTTTTGTGAGTTCAAACCCTCCCCGACCCCGACCCCACTCCCCAAGGTAAGGGGGAATTATTATAAATTATTTTATTTTAAGCCAGATTTAACGAATCGATCGCTGTATTTTCCAACCAACAAAAATAATTCGTTTTAAATGCTGTTTTCTTCTAAATCTCTGAAAGCAAAAAAACCTTACGGCCACCTTTGGCATGTGCTGCCGCCATCGCCCAGCAGAGCGATAGAAACAAGGCGAATTTATACAAGGTGGTGTTGATGGCGAATTTAGATTTTCGCCGCGGTACTTATTAATGTCAAAATGATGTGTTTGTTGTAATATGAATTCGCCTTGGATAGAAATAAATCTATCGCCACCAAACGCCGACGTGCCAACTTCGCATTTCGCTTTGGTTCTAATTTTGACAGCACGAATTTCGCTGCGGTGAGTTCGCCGTTCGCCGGCATTGTATCTCAGATATAACCGGACTAAATACACTGGATCACAAATTTTAGTTTGGGTTTTGTTATCCAGACGTCACTATCCAATTTCTATGTAGAATTGTTCGGTGATTCCGAAAATCGAGTTAATTTTTTTTCTGCATAACCATATATACATTACTTTCCGATAGGACTGATAGTTTCTAGAAATAATAAGTGGTCAAATGAAAATGCGCAAAGATTTTTTGTATGAAATATGAGCAGAAAAGCGTGTTACTCAGGTGTACGTGGCGTATGAGTAACTTTCTTTCCTGTTCATTTTTCATACAAAAAGTCTGTGTGTATTTTCATTTGACCACTCATTATTTCTTATTTATCCATCGATTTTCTTCATTAGTAATTTGATTTTTTTTTGTAACAGAACAGGCTTTAGCACAAATGCAAAAATTTGGCACAGAACCTGTAATTTTTTAAATTTTTCTTCTGTTAAAGTTTGATTTTTTTCATTAAAAAATAAAAAGAGCTGGAATGATTAATTAATTTTTCAGAAACTATGAGCTCTTTCGGAAAGTGATGTATATACGGTTTATGGAGAATTTTATTAGCTTTCACTTGCCGTACTTTATATTAAGATTGGTTCGTAAGATATACGTGATTAAAAGGATCAAATTTTTGCTTTAGGCTGAATAACGGTAAATTGAAAATATCTCGAAAACGTATCTATAGGAAAAAAATTAACTCGATTTTCGTATTTGTTGTGTTAAAAAAATTTCGCGGCACCCCTACTCTTCAAATGTCTACGAAAAGGACTGAAATTGTTTTGATAATTTCATTATTTCCTTTAAGTTTATTGGGAGCTTTGACAATTTTACCCTGAAATCATTTGACGCTGAAAGCTCGCTGGTGTATTTGTTTTTAACCGACTTCACAAAAAGGATATGGTTATCAATTCGTCGGAATATTTTTTTTAATGTTTTTTTCTGTGTATGGTACCGCATAACTTTGGAACACGTTAACCGATCACTATAATTCTTTTTTTAAGGAAAGGTGTTACCAGACAGGTGGTCTAATTTGGTTTAAAACCGATCATTGGATTATGAATAGATTAACGATAATTTTAAAATCTTAGAAGGGAATTGAAATCGGTTTTTTTTTTGCTTAAAAGTTACATGTTTATGTAAGCATTTGTTGAAAATACAGTCTCACATAGGGCGCGTTTATAAGACGTAGCTGTTTAGCTCAACTGCTATCTACGAACTGTTGGCACCTGTTGGACTCAACAATTACGTCTTAGAAACGGCTTGATGAATATGCTGCCAAATGAACAGCTGATAAATGTAAACAAATGAAATTGCAATAAATAGAGATAGTTGCGCCGATAGTATTTAGAATTCAACGCTGAGCTACCGCCGTGTTGAAAAAATCGTTCAATGTTATAATGTGTAAAAGTATATAGCAAACATCTTAAAAACATATATTTAGAAACGTAGTATTATTATAAAATATTTTAGTTACTTTATCACGTCAGTAATATAAAATATAATAAATTTGTTTGCAACTGCCACCTCAAAGCGGCGTTAAGTTTAATATAAGCGGCGTAAGTCTTTTCGATCAGCTGTTTAGGCTACAGTATATACAGTAATAAACCTTTTCGCAGTTTTTCACCAATTGGTCCCCGAGGAGTACTTTTGGGTTGTGTGCAGCGTTTTCGTTTTGCGAGCACGGCAACACTTACTGTGGGGAAATTCGCCTCATGATTATAAAAAGTTCTTTTGGAGGATAAAATATATATAATTGTGTTATTTATGAAAATGTAGGTTAAATATAATATCAATGCTTAATTAAGAATTATATCTATAGTAACGTACATAATTATTGCCTGTGTTTCTTTAAACTGGAAACTCAAATCGTAATTTTAGCACTGGATGGAGTTTTCTTAAATGTAAATTTAAAATCAATAAAATATCCATTGTAAAATTATATTTTTATGAAAAACGTGAAATTTGTGAATTTATCATGGAAAATTCTAAATTTCTGAATATATTTAAGTCTTTATTCCAAAGTAGTTATAGAGACTCTAAAGCCTGCCAGCGCATCCGCCCAGAGAGCTCATTAACCAACCCAAGTTTGATCGACCATTACCCGGAGCTCCTCAAAGATACTCAACATCAACGTATAGAATACACAAATATGAATCATACGTATGTGTGTAGTAATTGCTATGAATGACTACCGTATTAACTCAGGACACGCATTCTCCCTCCGCTAGGGCAGGCACCTTGTCGTTGGTGCGGGGGCTTAGCTGAATCAACATCAGACCTTCCCTGGACTGGGGTAACGCAGCCGCCCTGCAGCGTCTGCGCTGCCCTCCTTCCAGGTTGGGGCTGCTGGCGGACAGCGACCAAGAATTGCCACCCTCCTAATCCAGGGTGTGACGCGACACCGTGCCCATTGAACGATTTGCAGCCAGGAGGACAATCGGCTGTATTCTAACGGCGCCTCCTCAACACCGGACCGCCTTGGGGAGTAACTGTGGCCTTGCCGCGGCACAGGGCTCTGCCGCGGTCGACGATCGAGTTCCCATGCAACAAATGTAGACCACTGCGCTTGCCTCGCCGAGCAGGTCGTCGTAAGAACAAGATGCATAAAACTAACAACAAAAACAAAAACAACAACAACAAAAACAGCACAAGCCAAATAAGGCATGAGGACATCCTGACATGCGATGTCTGATGACGAGCCATCCACCAGCACTGGCATACGCCGAGAACCTGCATTTCCTCGTGGAACGCAACATTCTCCCACCCCAAAAGGGGCAGCAGCAAGACTCGGGTCGGGGCACAGATCCCGCGAGTCGTCGAGACGCCGCTCCAGGTCCAGGTCGAGCGAACGGGGGCATAAAGGCCCTAGCAAGAAACATCGTCGCTGTAGACTACCGACACTACCACCGTCAGGTAAACCAGGGGCGATTAATGACTACCGAAGGCATGGACTGAGTGGTGCAGCAGTTAAATGGTACCTTCGCTTTCTAGAAGAGGGCAACACGCCGGAGATAGCACGCACAAAGGCCCTCGAGCACATGGCTGAGCTAGAATCAGAAGAAAGAAACGAGCGCCATCACGAAACCGCGCCCGCTAAGTGGCGGAGAAGCGGGGAAACACCTAGCGGCAGTCGGGGAAGACAGCAGGTACCCGATGTACGAAAAGAGCAGCACAGAACCGCGCCCACTGAAAGGTGGAGAAGCGGGCTAACAAGTGACAGGCCGAACAAGGCACGAGGTGACAAAGCAGCTGAAGCCGCGCCCGTTGGAAAACGGAGAAGCGGGTTAACAAAAGAGACTCGAACTGCGCCCGCTGTGAAGCGGAGAAGCGGGCAAATAACACCTGAGGCAGATTCCTCGACAAAACGGTATCGGTCGCATCACAACCCGGCAGCACCAGGGCCGAGAGAGAAACAGGTTGGCTCCGAGTCGATGCCACCGCGGGACGGGAAGGGGCAGAACCCCAGCTATTCTGATGCCCTTAAAGGCATCAGAATGGCGGTTCTGCCAGTGAACTACCCTGCGGAGGTACTGAGTGCGGACGACCTGACTACCCTCCAAGACGCCATCATGGATGAGGTGTTTAAGGGATGGACGCATCCGATAGCGTTCTGCGGGGTCTACTTCAGGCCAGGTATGCTCCTTGTAGATTGCAAGGAGGAGAGAACAGCCGCGTGGCTGATTAGCGTGGCAGGTAAGCTCGAAGGGTGGAAAGGTCCACTCTTGTGCACAAAAAGAGGAGATGACATCCCACCGACCCACAACGTGACGGTATTCCTTCCGAGGAGCGCGGAAAAATNGGAGATGACATCCCACCGACCCACAACGTGACGGTATTCCTTCCGAGGAGCGCGGACAAATCTCCCGAGTATGCGATCGGGCTGCTGAAGGCTCAAAATGAGGGTCTAAATACCTCGAGATGGCGAGTCATCAATAGCTCCGTCGAAGACACAGGCCTGCGTCTTAACGTAGGCATAGATGAAGAGTCGTTCAGTAATATCAGGCGGGACGGCTTTCGGCTCAACTATAGGTTTGGTAGCGTGACGATGAAACCGTGGAGGCAAAAATCGTCGAGCGACGCAGCGCTGCATCGGAGGAGATGCTGGCAGAAGAGGCCGCCCCTAACCGTGACGCAGCGCAACAAGCCAAGCCGGTCCCACCTGAGAGCAATATCACTCCCAACACGAACAGTGTGCAGCCCACGGTCGTCCCTACAGGCCTCCCATCGACGCAAGAGTTGATAGATGGGCTCGACCTGCGTAGAATAGAGCTGGACGGCAGGAGTGAGAGCGACCTGAGGCTCTCAGAGATTGACGAGCCGATGCAAAAATGACCAGTCAACCCACAATAACCGTAGCCCAGATAAACCTTCACCACGCCATTGGTGCATCAGCAATCATAAGCAGAAGGTTTTCCTCGGATAATCTGGGCATCGCACTGGTTCAGGAGCCGTGGGTCTACAGAGGTCAAGTAAGAGGCTTAAAAGAATCAAATAATAGAGTAATATGGGATCTCTCACAAGAGAGACCCAGAGCATGCGTAGTGCTTAGAGATAATATTGATTACTTCTGCATTACAGAATTTCTAAGTCAAGATTTGGTAGCGGTCCAGACGAAACTCACCATATCAGGAGAGGAAACAGATATCGTCTTCGCCGCTGCATAATTTCCGGGAGACAACAACAACATTCCCCCGATGGAGGTACAGAGGCTGGTTAACCACTGCGAGCGGAAGAGACTCATTCTTGTCATGGGTTGCGATGCAAATGCGCACCATGAGGAATGGGGCAGCTCGGACACCAACAGCAGGGGTGAGTCACTTCTAGAGTTTATCCTAAGTAACGACCTTAATATATGCAATGTCGGTAATAGACCCACATTCATTACTAGAGTCAGAGAAGAAGTCCTAGATATCACCCTCAGCAATAAACTGTCTGGAAATCTGGTCTCGCAGTGGATGGTGTCCTCAGAGCCGTCCCTGTCGGACCACAGGATCATACAGTTTGTTATGGGGGCTGGTACGAAAGAAACAAGACCCAAACGAAACCCCAGGAAAACAAACTGGGGGCAATACAGTAGTGTGCTTGAAGCGAATCTGCAGAATTTAGATCGTAAAAGCAGAGCATCGGATTGTATAGAGTTAGAGGATAGAGTAAATAAACTGAACGGCGCCATAATAGACGCATTCAATAGTAGCTGTAGGGAGACCATACCCAAAAACCACTCGAGAACTCCTTGGTGGTCCCGCAACCTCTCAGCACTCAGGAAGGTCGTGCGAAAGCAATTCAATATAGCCAAGAGAACTGGGTGCTGGGAGGTTTACACATCCAGCCTAACTTCATACAATAAAGAGATAAGGAAAGCGAAGAGGGAAAGTTTCAGAAGCTTTTGCGAGAACATTACATCCACTCCTGTAGCGGCAAGACTTCACAAGGCTCTAGCAAAGGACAGGATAGAGACCCAACTAGCAATCAAACTGCCGGACGGCACTTACACCGGCAGCGAAGTTGAACGAGCACGCGCTCTACTCTCTGCACATTTTCCGGACTCCTCCAACCTGACAACGGAGGGAACTGATCGAACATTTAGACCAACCCCAGATGACTGGGGCTCTGCGAGGAGCATATTCTCCCGAGCCAAAGTCAAATGGGCGTTGGGCTCATTTGACCGATACAAGTCCCCGGGAATGGACGGGATCTATCCGGCCTTACTGCATGAGGGAGAAGATCTAGTCACCCTACATTTAGTAGAAATAATGAAGGATAGCCTAGCCCTAGCCTACATTCCAATAGTGTGGAGAAGAGCCCGGGTAACATTTATACCCAAAATAGGCAAAAAGGACTACTCCTTAGCTAAATCTTTCAGACCAATAAGTTTAATCTCTTTTGTACTAAAGACGATGGAGAAAATCATTGACAATGAAATCCGATCAAACACTCTGGAAGTTAGCCCGCTACACAGTAGCCAACACGCGTATAGAGCAGGACGATCTACAGAAACAGCCCTGTATCAGCTAACTACCGAACTCCAAAGTGCATTTGAATCTGGGGAGGTCGTTCTCTGTGCCTTCCTTGACATAGAAGGGGCCTTCGACAACACCTCGCATGAGGCGGTAGGGCAGGCACTAGAGAAAAGAGGAGTACAAGCACCTATTCGCAGGGGGATAGAAGCGCTATTGCGCACAAGAATAGCAGAGACCACAATAAGGAATAAGTCTTTGCAAATAAAAACCACGAAAGGGTGCCCACAAGGGGGCGTCTTATCACCCCTCCTTTGGAGCCTAGTAGTAGATGAACTCCTGCAAATGCTATCAGATAATGGAATCCGATGCCAAGGCTATGCGGATGACATCGTCATAATAGCAAGAGGAAAGTTCGAGAATACCCTCTGTGACATAGTCCAGAGGGCCCTAAGAATAACAAAGAAATGGTGTATGGATAAGGGTCTCAAAATTAACCCAACAAAAACGGCCATTATCCCATTCACAAGAAGAAGAACCCTACCGGGAATGAGAACTATAGCCCTCGATGGCACGGAAGTCGGTGATATCTGCAGAATCATTAGCTTCGAAAGAACATTCAAAGTAGAATTAGGGAATAAGGCAAGTTGGAATGGCGTAAATTTAAATAAATACTCCCATCTTCGCCCCCTTATTTGGTACACAGACGGCTCAAAAACACCCGAAGGCATTGGAGCTGGAATCTTTGGGCCAAGAACAAGGGTCTCGGTTCCCATGGGCAAACTGCCCAGCATATTCCAGGCGGAGGTTTACGCCATTAGTCTTTGTGCAGAGATCAATCTTCAGCGGAAGTGAAAATATATTAATATTAAGCGACAGTCAACCCGCACTCAGAGCCCTTATCTCTAATGAAATCAAGTCTGCAATGGTTCTTGAGTGCGTCGGGAGGCTTAACGCCCTGGCGGCAGCCAACAAGGTCTTCCTCCTCTGGATGCCGGGTCACAAGGGCATAGAAGGTAATGAGGAGGCAGACACGCTTGCCAGGAAGGCGGCAGCAACAACACCAATAGGCCCCGAGCCCTTCTTTGCGATAGGACCGCACACCATC